>NW_006203847.1:184137-208191 GCF_000334495.1 Tupaia belangeri chinensis | reverse complement strand
CCCCCCCCCAGTATATAAGATTCTATTGTAGTCTGGAGTTCCTGGAAAGACTAGCATGAGAAAAATGCTCAAATATAAGTACAATACTGGGTATTTTTATCTATGGTTAAGAAATGCAATGATATGCAGTGAATGAATGCAAAAAACTAATTTTTAAAAAAAGAAATGAGTAACAAGAGGAGCAAATCAAAGAAAAAAATATTGTCAATAATGAATTATTTCGTTTGTTACTACAACAGGAAATTGATAATCTCATGAGAGAACCAGAATTTATATAATTCTAAAATATGACTCTGGATTAATTATTCAGTGGGAAAAAAATAAATCTTACATGGTTTGATTCCCATGCCTATATTGGTCAAATGTATATCTGATAAGATGTTAATTCCCCTAGATTTTTGGATGGTTCAAGTGTATGAACTAAACCTCAGGGCAGGACGTGAGTGTGCTGGATAAAAAGTAGCTTTGGGTTGTAATGGCATAAGGCTGCAATTAGCTCAAACAGAACTATTCATCACAGCAGTGACAGAAATAAGACAGGTGATAGTGAAAACATCTCAGATACTGAATAGAAAGTAGACAATCTTGGGGACCAGCAGCTGGTGCTGGATACTCCCACATGGCCAACCACAGTTCAAGTCCTCGACCTTACAGCTTACTTTGTCACTTTCTCTCTCTCTCTCTCTGTAGGGGGTCAAATTAAAATAAATAAATGAATAAATAAAAATAAATAACTCTTTTTTAAAAAGTACACAATGTTATTCCTGTCCTTTAATTTGTGTCTTTCCAATTCGTATGTTATAGAAACTGGGTACATTGTCTTATTGTCCTCTGCTGCTTTTGACTTTTCTGTAAATCCATTTTATCATTAAGAAATTAAATGTATTGATCTGACCAACTCAGTAATAAGAAACACCCCTAGGGCTCATATTGTTATCCCTAACTTCTCATTCAAAGGATCCATAATTCCTTACAAAAAAGAAAAAAGAAAAAGAAAGAAAAGAAAAAAAAAAAAAGGCTTATTCTAACCATGGGGAAGGGAATAACCAAAAATGAAAGCAAGAAAGTTTCAGACTTCAGGTATCTTGTCGAAGGGACTTAAGAACCAACTTTATTGGGCTCCCAATGGCCAAAGATGGAAATATTTGAGCATCAATAAGAATCATTCCTATAGTGACCAGCAGATGGTGTAATGACTAGGTGGCTTGTCTCCCATGTAGTCGACCATGGTTCGAGTCCCCGACCCAGTGGGTTAAAACACGCTGGGTGCGTTCGCATGCTTGCCCAAGATCCTGAGAGGAGAGTGAAGGAGAAGGGATTATGGTGTGACCATACCCCTGGGGGGTGATTTCTTGCTTTCTGTCTCACTCTCTGTCTTTCTAGCGAGAGCACGCACCCTACAGCAAAAACCTCTCCAATAATAATAATAGTAATTCCTACAACAGATTGAAAACAATTATACATTTTATGAAGGATAAGCCCCAAATCTGAGAGGGTTTGCATATAATGTTTTCAGTTCCAAAGAAGTTACCCAGAGGTCCAGCGAAGATGTCCTGTCCACATAGGACATACAGATGATGGTCACATGGTGAGTGACCTGTGCCATCAGGGAATACAAGCTTGAATTACACATGTTAAGGACAAATAATACATGAGGCCTACAGGTTGCATGGTGATTAGGGTGCTGGACTCTCACATGGCTGGCTGTAGTTTGAGTTCGGGACATGGTAACTTGCTTTTTCTCTTTCTCTCTCTCTATTTCACTAGTGAGCACACACGCCCTACAGCAAGTTAAAAATAGTAATAGTAATAATAAAATATTTTTTATCAGAAAAAAATGCAAGTGAGGAAAGAATGGGAAAATACATTCAAAGGGTTAAGTGAAAAGCAATTGCAACCGTGGATACTATAACTGGCAAGATCATCCTTCATATGGGAAGAAAAGACAAGAATATTCTCAGATAAACAAAACCTGAAAGAATTTACCAGTACCAGACCAGATCTCCAAGAAGTTCTTAAGGGAGTGCTATGTCAGTAAAATTAAATGCAGTCACACAGAAATAAGACTTCGAAAACTAAGAAAATGGCCAACTTAATATGGGGACAAGTCTGAGGTTGAATATTATAACCCAGAATTTAATTGGGAAAATTGAACCACAACAGAAGATAAAGTACATGAGACTGAACTGGTGAAATAGCATTTTATGACTTGACTAAAACAAGATTTTCTTCTAGGCTTTGTTTTCCAATTTTAAGGATTTTTGTCTTATCTTGAGCTGCTGATAGGTTCATGTACCTACTATTTGACCAGAATCCCAACCTCTGGCTTTAATTTAAGTTTTAAGAACATTTCCTTAGCATTTCTTTGATTTATTAAAGTTAAATCTGCTTTTCTTAAAATTGAAAAACATAGTATAAAATACATAATTAATGACCATAGTAAACTACATAGCATCAGCTAGGTGTTACCGTATAGTGTATTCATTCTACTCAGAGTTTCATGCCTTAAGTCAGACATGTACTCATAGATACATGTATATCAGCAGAGCTTGCTATTGAAAGTAGTTAGATTATTTAAGAAATTTTGTGAATCAATAAAATATGGGGGAAAAAAGGAATGGAAAACAACTCTGGACACCTGAGATAGTGTGGGTGGAGCATGGGAAATGGCAGAGGGTAAGAAATAGGGGGGAAAATATATATATATGAAACTAGAAATGGAAAATTATTGCTGATAACATGATTAAGCTACTATGTAGCATCTTCTGGATGGGAAATTACATTTTGTATGCTGTGACAATGCTCAGTGAATAAATGTAAATTAATTCATTTTTAAAAATTTAAAAAGATTTAAAAAAATGAACACATCATACATAAATCAATCAAAGATTAATACAGATTCCTTGTCGCCAAGACAGGGGTCTGGTTTCTACAAATATGTTTTGAAGATTACAATAAACATTTAGCTTATCAATGAACAAAATCAGGAGGGTATGTTTAACATTTAGCGTGTTTAATCTCATGATATTGATGTGGGAAGGGTGCACATACCTCTGAAATGGCCTGAGCTGTGGGTAAAAGTAATGTTTGCAAGATGTTTATGGGCCCCAGCTATGACCTACAGTTAGGTCTCAGATAAAGCCAGGACAGAGGTGGGAGAAGAGAATTCAGTGGATGGAGCCTACCCATACATTTTTAAATCCATGCATTTATATTGATAATAATTAGTGAGCTTTAGAGAATACTCATAAATTATTGAAGTGCTCCTAGAAATCGCAAATCAAGAGAAATAAGCAAATATGTATCTTAGTGTTTAAGGAGCAATGGCAGAAAAACTTGGTGAAGTTGATGATATACCAAGCAAGTACGCAGCTTTTCTGGACATTCAGCTGAGAGCAAATATTTGACTGCCTCCAAGAATAACAAAATTCTTTATAATGGTAATTTAATTTTTGCTGAAATTTTTCATATACTGTATTAAGAATGAATGTGAAAATGAAACTATCAAAATATTAGAACCCTACAAAATCTTGCACAAAAATTCAGCCAACTTTTCAAGAAATAGTTCATCCCAATATTATGAAAACTATTTTAAATAATATATAGAGAATAATATATAATATATATAGAGAGAGTAATCTCTTACTTGTGCTGCAAAAGTAGTATAACTATGAAAACAAAAACACACATGTATTTTCAGCAAATAAAATTCCAGCGCCATTTGACTCATAAATAAAAATGCAACAGTTTCTCTCTTTTTTAGAGAGATCTTTTGTTGCTATAGGGTGCATGCACTTGCCAGAGAGACAGAAAGTGAGAAATCACCCCTGGAGGGATGGCCACAGAGCCATTCCTTCTCCTCCATTCTCCTCTCTAGATCTTAGGCACACATGCACAGGAGCCCAAAGATTTAAGCCGCCAGGTCTGGAACTCAAACTGCAGTCAGCTTCGCCATCTTCTGGTCCCACAAATGTAACAGTTTTAAGCAACATTTAATGATCTGGATCTGAGGTATATAAAATATAAATGTAACATAACTAATTTGAGCCTACCTCAAATTTGGAAAGATAATTTAATGCTGCAAGATCCCTAAATGTAGTTCACTGCATAAATAAATTAAAGGTATAGAAGTATAAAGCATTTGACAATATCCATACCCGGAAGTGAAAACGGAAAAATTTAGTCCAAAGTTTTATAATCAACTTTGTTGAAACTTAGGAAAATAATCCAAAGTTTATCTTAACCATGTAACTGTTTAAAAAAATATATATGGTGGCTTAAACATGGTTATGTAAGTAAGCCATAGGAGAATCAAAGTTAATATACTGTCTTAGTCTTAAAAGCCCATCCTGTAGGGGTACTACAAGGGTGAGTAATGGAGGGAGGGAGGGGAACAGGGGAAGTAGAGGAACAAAAAAAAAGTACATTTAATTGGCAAAAAAAAAAATGAAAAGCTATTTGCCGCTAATGGTACGTATAGTCATGTCTTTGTCCTGACTGATATGCATGGTAATCGTGCTGGAAAAAGAAACGTTATACACTGTAAAGATATATGTGATTAAATGTAATATAAAATAGTCTATACTGATAGATTAAATCTTAGGAAAACTAGTCTTTAACTTCTTTCACTTGACAGAATCTAACCTTTCCCTTCCCCACTATAGGTGGAGCCTAATGCTTAACGAACGAAAGTTAATACAACAATAACCTTGCTGAGTCTTCACAGACACTCACTGTGGATATACGGAAGGCAAGATGCTACCAGCCCCTTCCCATATTACCATCAGAGAATATATCAGCTCAAGCATTAACAAAGCCACACCTTCTTCTAAATCAGAACCTAGGAGTTGCCTTGACTAACTTTATTTGTTTCTACTGCCTTGATAATCATAACTCATCATTTTTTAGAATTTTTAAATTGTGTTTATTATTATTACTGCTATTTAATTTGCTATAGGGCATGTGTGCTCAGCAGAGAGAGACAGAGAGAGAAAGAGAGAAAGTGAGAAAGCAAGCTGCCAAGTCTGGAACTTGAACTGCTGTTGGCTCTGTAGGAGTTCAATGCCTTCACCACCACACCACCCACCAGCCTCAATCATAACTCATCTTTAACTCCCCCTGTGGAGAAAGGAAACAGGCCTTTCTGTCCTGTTCTGCGTGCCCAGATAAACTGCCCCTGAAGCAATGTAATAGTCACCCCCTGAGCCTGCCTGCTCCTGCTCCTTGTGATCCTGTGAAAGACAAACCTCCTCAATTACTTGCCTCTTCCCATGTGAGGATGATCTGTGTCATAGGCTGTAAAAGAATTCACACATTCAAGAGAGTAAATGGATAGAAACCGTTTACTCACTTTCCAAGGGAGGAAAGGGGCCAGAAGCGGAGTTGCATGAGCCCTGAAGGGTGGGTTATAGAGATTCTTAAAGGAAAGGGAGTTAGGGTGGGGTAATTAAGGTGGTTCTGAGACAGGAGGCCAGGTGATCTTTTACAACACCTTGGTGGTTTTCTTGTTATCTTTGGATGAGTCAGCCATTTGCAATAAGATCAAGCAGCTCCCTTTTCTTTCTACTTTTCAAGTGGGAATCTTCCTCTGATCCCACATGGGTCATGACAGTTCCAATGCCAGCCCAGGAGGCTTGAAACTGTATCAGACTCGTATGTGTGAGTGGTCAATATCCCAACAGAGGAATGAAAAAGAGACTGTGGTGTGACAGCACCCCATTGACGGGTCCTTCTTTTCCTCCCTGTCTCTTTAGCTAGTGCACATGCCCTCTGACAATTACAGAAAAAAAGAAAAATATCTCACGTGGGAAGAGGCTAAGCTTTCCAGTCTAGCAAACATTTAGTCTCCATCCAGGAAGCTGTGAAGGCTAGGGCAGAGGACTAAATGGACCAGCATGGGGAACCAAAATATGTCACCTCAAAATAGCTTAAAAGGGACCAGCAGTTAGCGTAATGGCTATGTCACTGGACTCCCATGTAGTCAACCACGGTTCGAGTTCCAGACTCAAACTCACACTGGGCACATGTGCGTGCGTGCCCAAGATCCCAAGAGGAGAATGGATAAGGGATTGCGGTGTGGCCATCTCCCCTGGGGGGTGATTTCTCACTTTCTATTTCTCTGTCTTTTTTGTCTCTCTGGAGAGCGCACATACTCCCTATAGCAAAAACCTCTCAAAAAAAAAAATAGGCTAAAATATGCCAATAAAAGTATAACTATTCAAAGGATCTGTAGACAGAAGAATTAATTTGCTAACTGTTGGTGAAAATAATTTACATCTGTGAGTAAAGTAAGAGCAGCCTTGCCTGATTCTACACCCTTTACTTTTTTTGTAACTGAAAGGAGAATAGAGGGCTTACTATACCTGGCCCCAAAAGACAAGATTCTTTGAATCCTCTTCTCACACACACACCCCAATTCATACTCAAATGTTTAAAAAAAATGCTTGTGGGGAATTCCTCAGGAAACTGGGCCATTGAGCTGCCTGCTTTCCTTTGTGCATGGCAATAAATCCATACTGTCTTCATTTCGCCTTGTGGCTACAGTTTGGACTGCAGCACTTAGGCAAGCAAACTTGCTTTGAGTTCTCTAACACTTACGCAGACACACACTTTAAATCAACTATCGTAAATATGCTCATAAAGCTAAAGAATGTAATGGATAAAGAGTTGAAAGTAAAATAATGATGTCTCAATAAAGAGAGAATGTCAAGACATGGACAGAAATAATGAAAATGAACAGAATGAAAATTTTAGAAATGGAAATTACTTAATGTGAAATGAAAAATCATTAGACAGTTTCAAAAACGGATCTCAACCAAAAACACAATTATTAGAGACCTTGAAAATTGGTATTTTAAAAAGTCTAGTCTGATAATGTAAGGCACCATACAAAACCCTCCTGAGCACTGTTTGGTATCACTCCAGGCCTGACAAGTAACCAAGTCCGAATTTCTGCTTAACTAGACTTAGTAAGAGCCCACACTCCAGGTGCTGCTACTCTAAGGTCACACTGACCCAGGAAGTAGCAGATAAAGACCCAGAGTGAACTGGGAGTTCTTACTTCCTAGAGATGGACCGAAAAGACCCATCAAATGTTTTATGTATGCTTATCCCACTAAGTCTAACTCCCCGATGTATTAGTTGCAATTATAGTCTCCCAACATAGCTTGATTACCCTATAAAAAAGCCCTTCCCCCTCTGTTTCCTGGAGGGTGGACTGAGGCACCTCTGGCTTCAGACCCCAGAGGGTCTTTCTCTTGATAAATTTTCCTTTTCTCTTGAGAGATGCCTCCAGAGTCTTAGTGAGACAGGAATTAGACCCAATGAGTAGGTAAATAGGGCAGGGACTCCTAAGAAAGAGTCTCTATGGTAGAAATGGACACAGACATATATTAAGATAGAGCCAACTTATAAAATGGAGTCACACTGGTCAAGCTTCTGAGAAGGGTCTTTTACTACTCTAACAAACATGGTTTTTACAACCAAAACCTCCTTGAAGATTCCTTCCTCCCAGCCTTCCCAACTGGCTTTTGGCACCAAGGAGACTGTTATCTCTTTTTTTCTGCTGTCCCAGATAGACACACAGAAATTCACCACTGGGATGGTACACTAAAGTTAACATCTGGGCTTTACATCCAAATATGGATGCTAATTCTGTCAAAGACCACACTGGGCATGTGTGATGAATAAATTCCTCACCTGAGAGACATGTGCGACAAGAGAAAAAAGTCCAGGAAACCAAACAAAAAAGCTGGACACTATGACAGACCTTCCGCTACTAAATATTCATTATAAACCTCCAGGATAAAAGTAACACCTAACTTCACGGGAACCAGCAGTTAGGGTAATGGCTATGTCGCTGGATTCCCACGTAGTCGACCACAGTTCGCTTCCTGGACCTGTTGGCTTAAAATTCACGCCGGGTGCGTGTGCGTGCGTGCCCAAGATCCTGAGAGGAGAATGGAGGAGAAGGGATTGCGGCGTGACCACCCCTCCTGGGGGGTGATTTCTCGCTTTCTTTCTCTTTGTCTCTCTCTGTCTGTCTGGGGAGTGCATGCGCCCTATAGCAAAAACCTCTCAAAAAAAAAAAAAAGTAACACCTAACTTCATACCCATGATTTTCAGGGATGAGGGTATATTTCCTTCCTGTTAAAAATCTTTGCTTTTCTATTAAAACTTCTCTTTTCCTACTTTACATGCATTTGCAGTTTTTCATTCTGCATCTCAGGATGTCTCTTAGACATCTGGACCTAAAGAACCTAGGATTTTACACTCTGAAGCTCAACTCTCCCATCCTATAGCAACATTCTCCACAGGCAACTCACTCCCTACAAGCTCCTTTTGAGCAACACAAAGCTTGTCAATGAGCTGGCATTTCTCAATATTGATAGCCAGTCCTCTGCAAACTGCTTCTCTCTTTTCACATAAGGTCAGCTTCTCAGAGCCTGAACAGGACTTAATAAAAACAAAAAGCCCAAACAAAGCCCCTCTGACACAGATAAAAACCCTTTGCCTCAGTTTTTCATTGGTTACTTATTTTCTGGGACCTTCTCCCTGCCTGGGAGTTCTGATCTTTCTTCCCTATCTTAATAAACTATACACTTCACTATTCCTTCTCTGTGTCCACATCTCTAATTCTTCATGAGTGTGAGGCAAAGATTCAGATTTGTTGCTGTTCTTGTATTGGGTGCTGGGCCCGTGTGCCCAACTGCCTGTGTCATTAGGACCTTGACAGAAAAACCTAAACCAAAAAAGTGAATGTAGAAAATTCAGTTTAAGTTGTAGTGGGAACCACCAGATGGCATAGCAGATATGTCGCTGAACTCCCATATGACCAACTAAGGTTTGAATCCCAGACCTGGATCTTGAAAATCATGCCAGGCATGTGTGTACATGCTCAATACTCTGTGAGGAGAATGGAGGAGAAGGGATTGCAGTGTGACCATCCCCCCGGGGAGGGTTAATTCTCACTTTCCCTCTCATTGTCTCTGTCTCTGTCTCTGTCTCTGGCAAGTGCTCATGTCCTAAGGCAAAAAAATTATTTAAAAAAAAGAAAAAAGAGATTTGTAGAAAATCATCAAGTGATCACCTTGTATAACATGTGAGTCCTAGAGTGGGGAAAAGAGATATAAAATCAGAAAAAAAATACTTTAAGAATAACAATCACAGACTTTCCATATTTAATGAAATACATAAATCCATATTCCTAGAAGCTCAGTTGAACAAAACCATACCCACTGATGAAGAAAAATTATTTACCATAATTTATGAACCCTGCTGATAACACTCAACAAATTAAAAATTGATGGTAATTTTCTCAACCTGACAAAGGGAATTTATTAAAAATCCACAGCAGGACCAGCAGTTGGCATAATGGCTATGTTACTGGACTTCCATGTAGTTGACCACAGTTCGAGTTCCGGACCCGGTGACTTAAAACTCATGCCAGGCGCGTGTGCGTGCATGCCCAACATCCCAAGAGGAGAATGGAGGAGAAGAGATTGCGGCTTGGCTATTCTCCTGGGGTGTGATTTATCACTTTCTGTCTCTCTGTCTCTCTCTGCCTTTCTAGGGAGTGCACACACCCTAGAAAGAAAGAAAAAAATCTCCAACAAAGAGAAAATACACAGCTAATCTCATATACAATGCAATACAAAGACTGAATGTTTTACACCTAAAATCAGGGACAAGGCAAAGGTGTCAACTTATGAATTTTTTTCAGTATTATATTCCATATTCTAGTCAGAGCAATTAAGCAAGTCACAGAAATAAAAACCTATGCAAATTATAAGTAATAAAGTAAAACTATCTTACATATAGAATATTCTAAGAAAATCACAATTTACTATTAATACTAATAAGTGAATTTAGCAAAGTTTCAGGATACAAATCAACACACACAAATCAGTTGTAATGCTACACACTTACCTATAAATAAGTGTAAACAGAAATTAAGAAAACAACTTCATTCACAATACCACCTAAAGGGATAAAACACATAAAAATAAATTTAACAAAGAAGGTGCAAAACTTATACACTAAAATTTACTAAACATTGCTGAAAGATGTAAAAGAGTGCCTAAATAAATGGAAAGACATCAGATATTTAAAACTAGAAAACTATTACTAGTGTTACTAGTAATACTATTGTTACTGTAACAGTTTTCCCCAAATTGACCAACAGATTAATTTGAATACATAAAAAAGTTACTATGGATTTTTTCTTTTTTGAGGGGAGGATACAGAAATGGAAAAGCTGTTTTAAAATTCACATGGAATTTCAAGGAAGGCCGAATAGTTAAAACAATCTTGAGGAATAAAAATGTTGCAGAATTCCCACTTCACAAATTCAAAACATACTACAAAGCTATGGTAATAATACACCATGAAACAGTCATGAAGGTATACATAGAGATCAGCATAATATTATAGAATGAACAGTCCAGAAATCAATTCATATATCTATGGTGTCCAGAAATAAATTCATGTATCTATGGTCAAATGACTTTTTTGTTAAATTGATTTCTACAAGGTGCTAAATCCATTCAATTGAGTAAGAATAATCTCTTTAAGATAATGTTATATCTACATGCAAAGAAAAAATTGGATCCTTTCCTCAAGCTATATGTAAAAATTAATTCAATATGAATCAAACACCTAAATATAAAAACTAAGACTTTAAGACTCTTAAAAGTTATCATAGGGGCTAATCTTCCTGACTTCAGGTTTGGCATCAGATTCTTGGATGTATCACCAAAGCATAAGCAATGAAATTAAAAACAGATAAATTGTATTTCAGTGAAGTTAAAACATTTTATGCATCAAAGATCGCTATCAAGAGAGTGAAGAAACAATCCACAGAATGGGGGGAAATAATTACAGATCATACATCTGGTAAAGATCTAGTATTCAAAATGTACAAAGGATTTTTACAACTTAACAGCAAAAAGACAAAAAAATAGGTACAGGACTAGAATAGACATTTCTTTAAAGAAGATATAAAAATGATCAAAAAACACATAAAGAAATGTTTAGGGTCATTAATCAATAGGGAACTGCATATCAAAACCACAATGAGATACCACTTTATACACACTAAAATTCTAAACTTAAAATAAGAAAATAGCAAGGGCTGACGAGAATGTGGCAAAATTAGAGCCTTTATAGATTGGCAATTGGAGTGTAAAATGGTATAGCCTCCATGGAAAACAAAGTTCCTCAAAAAGTTAAACATAGAATTATCGTGTGGGCCCAGGCAAAATGGTTCAATCATACGGTGTCACTGTGTGATACTAGAGCCACATGGGATGCCAACTAACCTCAGAGAATGAAGGGGGAAAGGTGGAAAAAAATACAAAAAAAAAAATGGAAAAAATAGAAAATATCCATCACCATGTCAGATGTTAAACAACTTCAACATTTATTTCAAATGTGACTTTTAAAACATTCCCTTAAAAGATATTTGGTAAAATTAGGCAAAAAAAAAAAAAAGCAAAATCCATAAAATATACACCATCTACAAAAAATCCACTTTAAATATAAAGACTTAGGTTATAGTAGAACATTATGGAGAAAAATATTCCGTGCAAACACTCACCAGTGAAAACGTGGATGAAGAAGGCAGCTTCAGTGGTATAGCAGTAATGCAATCATGCACAATGCTGAAGTCATATGAGTAGGTCCCAGGTTTGCATCTTGGGGCCTCTCTTTCCATGCCAGGTGTGTATTTGTGTGCCCATGATTATGGCTGGTTGAGGCTGGGTGGATTGGGAATATCAGTATGAAGATGCTATTGAGATGTCTGTTTCTTTTTCTTCCTGTCTTTGTCTCTGTCTCTGTTTCTCTCATGGAAGAAATAAACTTTAAAAAAGAAATCTGTAGAAGCTATACTGATATCAGAAAACATAAGATGCAGAATAAGGAATGTTGTTATGAATAAAGACACAGTATATAATGAATAAAAAGGACAATTCTCTAAGACAATATAGCATAAATGTCCGTCTACTGAGAAAAAAAAAAAGAACATCAAAATGCATGAGGTAAAATTTGTAGAAAATGAAAAGAGAAGCAGACAAATCCACAATTATACTTGGAAACTTCGGTACTCCTCTTTCAGTAGTTTATAGGACAAATAGCAGAAAATCCATAAGTTATAAATGACTAGAAAACAACAACCATCAAGTTGACCTAATTGATATTTATAGAATATTCCACCTAACTGCGGAGATGTATTTTTCTCAAATGCACATGGAAGAGTTAACCTAATAGGCCTTATTGATAAAACAAACTATCCTTTTTAAAAAAATTGAAATACAAAGCACATTGTCTAACCAAAATGGAATTAAGCAAGAAATCAATATTATTCTGTGAAATCCCCAAATTATCATTTGTCTCCAGTTTTTGCTCTAGATGTTTGTAGTCTTCTCTTTCCTAAATGAAAACTGTCTTTTGATTGTATATCTTTCCTAGACTTCATAAGTGGGGGCCTCTGCCTTTTCCTTTCCTTCTGTTTTTTCCTCTTATCTTGCAAAAACCTGTATTTCCTTGAAAACCTGGACTTACATTGGTGTTCATATTACTTCTCATTATTCTTCCAAATTACTTCTTATTTCTCCTTGAAAAAATCCAATCACACTGAAGTCCATGCCATTAGATATTTTGTTCATTACTTCATCCTGGTGTTGTTATCCCCAAAACTTCTCATCATATCTCTTTACTAACATCTTAAGCACCTGAATTATTATCTCCCCTTCCGACATTAAATCTTCATTCATGATACTATCGATATCCACGTGTTTGATCTACCTAATACTTGGGTTATCTATGTAAATAATTGCCTGTAATTATCTATGTTTATGCCACACTCACAATTACACCTTGATATTTGAAAAAATTCTTTGAATTATACCCTTGCATTTGTAACTCTCAATCTCAAGTATCTCATTAGCTCCCTATTCTCTCTCCTTACACATTGGTTAACTAGTGTTCCTACTCTATAGCATTTTAATAATATTAAGATCCTTAATACATCAGCATACCACTTTCTAATAATCATTTTCTGCATCCCCACACTTCATTCCAATTTACCTAGAGTCTGTCCTTTATTATTAAAATCACATTTAGCTTTCTCTACTCTTATCTCTCTGTCAGATTTACCAAGCAAACTCCAAACCTTAGTTAGATCCAATTCTTTATGTATTCTGTATCTACATATAACTAGTTGAAAGCTGTTGAAAAATATTGAATTGAAGCTCAACATGTTGCTAAGATGCTGTGCTTTTGGGCCAGGAGGTGGCACGGTGGTTAAGGCACTGTTCAAGTCTCAGATCTGGTGGCTTGAATATTGTGCTGGGTGTGTGTGCATGGGACCGTACCCCCAAAATTACAAGGAGAGAATGGAGGAGAAGGAATTGTGTTATGGCCATGACCCTGGGGATGATTTCTCACTGTCCCTTTCTTTGTCTCTTCTCAGCAAAAATACATAAATGCTCTATGGCAAAATAAACAAGCAAAAAAGATGCTGTGCTTTTTACTTTAAAACCATATGGAAGGCTCGGGTTTGATTTCTGGCCTAATCTAAAAGCTGATGTGCACCTGTAATCCTCGCTACTCAGGAGGTTGAAGCAGGAAGATCATAAAAGAGCAAGACCATGCATAAAAACATAGAATAATAAGATGAAGATAAATAATCCAATTTATATTAATAGTGGCACATTTCAATAGGTACTAAAGATCTTTGAGTAATCCTACTAAATTTTCCAGTGTATAATTTATCTTTCTTACTTTTCCAAGTTATTGTATTATACTATTTATTCTTTTATCAAACCTCTTGTTTCTCTTAAACTGTACTGAAATATTTGTCCCATACATATAGGGAAAAAAATAGACAAACTACACCAATAACAACACTATTCATATATAAATGCATGATTTCTGGAACCTTTCTTGTGAGTCCGATGCCTCTTTATAGGCATCTATCCATTTCTGTCATTTATTTTTAATGATCTTACTACATTGTGTGTTTTCAAGAACTTCATCCAATCATGACTCTTCCTCTGGACTAGATCATTCCTATAAAGATAAAAACATTGCCTAACAATATCTCTTCTGTTTAATAAAATATATGAATAAAGCGAGACTTCCCTGAACTTCCTATCATCTTCTTTTTTTCTTAAGGAAGAAAAGGACATTTATTAGTAAAGTGAGGGGTTTTTTTCTTTAAGAGAGAGATTTTTGCTATAGGGCATGTGTACTCACCAGAGAGAGACAGAGAGAGAAAGTGAGAAATCATCCCCTGGAGGGGGGGAATGGCCACACTGCACTGCAATCCCTTCTCCTTCATTCTCCCCTTGGGATGTTAAGCACACACTCACATGTGCCAGGCGTGAGGTTTTTTGTTTTTTGTTTTTTCTCCGAATTATTTTATTTAACTTTATTTATTTATTTATTTAGTTAGTTAGTTTTAGTTTTACCAGAGAAGGACAGGGAGAGAGAGAGAAAGTGAAAAAAATCCCAGACCAGGTCTGGGACTCAAACCATGGTCAGCCATATGAGAGTCCAATGCCCTTAACTACCATGCTACCTGCCGGTCCCAATGCCTGGCGTGAGTTTTAAGCTGCCTGGTTTGAACCCCGGTCAATCATGTGGGAGTCCAACAACATAACAATTATGCCATCTGCTGGTCCTGTGAAAGGGAGTATTTTCAGTAGTAAAGAAATACAACCCTCCCCCAGTGCAGAAAGGAGTGTAGGTGGGCAGTTGCCAGAGTGGTACAACTGCCCTGAATATGGGGTTAAGTGCTACATTTATTCTGAGAGTCAAAAACTCCTTTTCTGCTACTCTTCACAGGAAATCTTCTTGAATTGTCAATATTCCCTATCCAAATTTCTCACTTCATGGTTTTCCCTAACCCTATTTTTAAAAGCTTTTCACCTCTACTATTTTACCTATTTTACACAGTAAGTTAAGTCATAATTTTTCTGGAGATAAGAGGGAGGCGACACATGGGTAAATTCAGTGGTCTGAGAGGCAGACTTACATTGGAATGGTACTGGTTTGTGTCCAGAGATTTTTGTGAGGATGGCAAGTACACATTTGCTATGACTTAAGCTGACTGAAAGTAGGGGTAGATTTTGGTATTGACACCCTGTTGGAGGTTCTGTATCTCTGTCACTCTCTCTCTCATTAATTCATAGAATAAATGCATTCTTAGAAACTTTTTTAAAAAAGCTTGCAGCAGGTGGTGTGTTGGTTAAGGTGCTGCACTCCCACATGACTGACAGTGGTTTGAGTCCTGTACCTGGGAGACTGAAACTCATCCTAGGTGCGTGTGCGTGTGTGCCCAAAATACTGAGAGGAAAATGGAGAAAGGATTGCAGTGTGACCATCCCCTCTGAAGAGTGATATCTCACTTTCTCTCTCTCTGTCTCTCTGGTGAGCACATATGTCCTATAGAAAAAAAAAAACTGTTATTAAAAAAAGAACAAGGTTAAAGTTTGGGAAGCTATGGATATGTTTACTATTCAATATCTTGATTTTGGTAATAGGTAAATATGAGCGGGCTTCAAAAAGTTTGTGGAGAAAAAGAATTAAAGTATGAGTTTATTTTGATGCAGAACTGTCTGAAAATCATGCATAATTTTTTTTCTTTTTAAAACTATTTATTCAACAATAGGGAGTGAACTTATATGTGCATGCAGATAGGAGAGAAGCAACCTTAATAGGATTCTCATCAAATTACAATCCCCTTTCTCCAGTGATCCAGCTCATCAGAATCTTAGGTGTGCATACATGCTTTCAGTGAGTTTTCAGGTATACCCAAGAGTCCAAACCCATGGTAGGTCCACGTAGCTTCCATGTACAGTTTGCTAATGACAGTGCCACCAAACTAGGCCCATGGTATTTTCATAATACACATTTTCCATAAACTTTCTAAAGATTCCATGTGTAGGTGTTGAATTACATCAAATCATACGATTTATATATGTGCATTTCATTGTATAATCATTAAGTCCTACTGAAGATTCAAAAAATCAAATTAAAATGTTTAAGTTTTGTGGGGATTAGCAATGGCTTTGAAAGTATATAATAGATTCAGCCTATATATTATCAGTTTCAGTTCAGACCCCTCATTTTTTCCCCCTCTATTGACCATTAATGCTAGCTTCTG
This sequence comes from Tupaia belangeri chinensis, assembly GCF_000334495.1. Classification (NCBI taxonomy): domain Eukaryota; kingdom Metazoa; phylum Chordata; class Mammalia; order Scandentia; family Tupaiidae; genus Tupaia; species Tupaia belangeri. The sequence continues at coordinate 192,023 of NW_006203847.1, read as the reverse complement.
GATCACTGTCATTTTGCAGCACTACTTTTGCATTAATTTATCATAATTTCAATGTAAATGCAAATAACGCAGAAAAACATCTGGCTTCTTTGGTCCTTGAAGTCTCCATTTGTGATCTTTTTTTTTGTTTGTTTTTCTGGGGGGAAGAGGTTTTTGCCATAGGGCGCGTGTGCTCGCCAAACAGACAGAGAGAGACAGAGAGACAGAAAGCGAGAAATCACCCCCCAGGGGGGATGGCCGCACCACAATCCCTTCTCCTCCATTGTCCTCTCGGGATCTTGGGCATGCATGCACATGCACCCGGTGTGAGTTTTAAGCTACGGGTCCAGGACTCGAACCGCGTCAACTACATGGGAGTCCAGCGACATAGCCATTACGCTAACTGCTGGTCCCACCATTTGTGATTTTGTTAGTCCAAGCAACATCAAATCATAAGGTCCATAGTCATACCCTAGGTACAATTAAGAGTAAGTATAATCTCTCGAAATTCAATTATGACATTTACTTCTAGTGCTACCACTTTATACCTTTCCAGCTCAAATACTCAAGTAGACATCACTCAAAAAAGTTTGATCCAGCTAGGATTTCAATGGTAGGGTTTTCATTCTTCCATTCTCTCATCCACTTAATGCCCAGTCTCCCATGGCAAATCATTATAATCACTTACTTTCATTGACTCTCAAATCCCTTGCCACTTTCTGGCTTTGTCACAATCACTTCACAGATTCACATCTCAAGATAATACAGCTCTGAACTTACATGCATGCACCTGTATGTGGTTGGAGAAAATTACAAAACCATGCTGAATGTATCAATCTACAATAATGATGACATGTTTCAAGTGGATTTTTAATAGTACCAACTATTCAATTTTATTTCCCTATTTAATTCACTATTCTGCTCCTAGATGACTGTTTTAAATTTTCTTCTCACTTCTCAGAACTCCAACTGCTCATATTCTCACTCCCAACAAATTTTTCTGCCTATTTCATTATGAAAATTGAAGCATTCTGAAGAGAGCTCCCAGAGACTTCCACCATCAGGTCTTCTCACATGCCACTGCCTATGCTTTCTTGTTTGTTAGATGAGTGCTCTGTGCTCCTATCTAAAGCTGATGCCTATGCACTTGTACACCAGATTTATCTATCCTCTTGTTTACTAAACAAAACTGTTCCAACAAGGTGTCTTATTATCTCCTACCATGGAAGTCAGAATAATGCCTATCCAAAGATGTCTGCATCCCTATCTAGAGCCTATGAATATATTACCTTCTATGGCAAAAAGGGCTATACAGATGTGATTAAATTAAGGATCTGAGATGGAGAGATTTTCTTGGATTATCTTGTTGGACCCCATGTAATCCATAAGGGTGCTTAGAAGATGAATAGAGAGCCAGAAGAGTCAGGGAAAGCATGTGACGATGGTAGCTGAGACTAGAGTGGATATTACTATATAGATTATCATCAACAGAGAAATTCTCATTGCTGTCTATTAAACATTTTGTTCATTTGATTGTTTTTTCCTGGACCCCCTCCAACTCACCTACAATTTCCACCCTCTCCCATATTGTCCTTGTATCTATAGTTACCCTCCCTGCTATAATACTTTCCAATCTTTCAGTTTCTGCTATAGAGGAAAGACATTCAGTATATATTAAGTGGGGACATGCAATGCCTGCTTTTCATAGTCTGACTTACTTCACCTAGGGTTAAACAATCCATATTCATTCACTTGGTGTCAAATGTCAAAGTCTCATTGTTTTTTATGGTTAAGGCACTGGATTTACATATGGTTGATTACAGTTTAAGTCCCAGACCTGACATCTTGAAAATCACAATAAACAAACATTTAGTTAAATAAATAAATCATTTTTAAGGTCAAGATATTTATGTTTCATGTGAATGTTCAGCAAAGGGTGACCTCAACAGAGGAGGATTTTAATAATCAAGTGGATAAAATAACCTGTGTTTTGTGTACCAGTCAGGCTTTTCTCTAGCTACTCCTGTCATCACCTAAAGGGTTCATGAACAAAGTGACCATGGTGACAGGAGTGGAGGTTATGAATGGGCTCAGATCATGAACTCCCACTTACTAAGGCCAACCTGGCTACTGCCATTGCTGAGTGCCCAACTTGCTGTCAGGAGAGAGCAACACCGAGCCCTCAATATCTGAGGTGATCAGCCAGCTACCTGATGGTAGGTTAATTAAATTGTACCACTTGCATTATGTTAGGGTGGCATTTCGTTCTTATTAAAATAGACATTTATTCTGAATATAGATTTGCCTTCTCTGCCATACAGTGCTTTTGCCAAAACTACAATCTATGAACATATGTATTATTAAAAACCATATTTGTGTTGACTGAGAGAGGAAGGAAAATAATGGAGATTTTGCCATTTGGAGGAAATTCTAGTGAAGACTTAAAACAAGTGTAAATAAAATTTTTTAAATAATTAAGGACCCTGTAGATGGCATAATGGTTATAGTGCTCAGCTCCCATGTAGTTGACCATGGTTCCAGTCCTGGACCTGGTGGCTTAAAACATATGCCGGACAGAGAGGAGAATGGAGGAGAAGGGATTGCAGTATGGCCATCCCCACCTGGGGGGGTGATTTCTCGCTTTCTGTCTCTCTGTCTCTCTGCTGAGCGCACACATCCTACAACACAAATCTCTCTCTCTAAAATAATAATAATTGAAATAAAACTTTCAAGGAAAGACACAACTATTTTATAGGATTATTTTTTAAACTAATGTTTGCATTTCTATACATTCCATTTCTGTCTGCATGCCTTTGTTATCATCACAGTGACCCTGCTTTCAATCTAGCAGCTGACTTTATATATATTTATTTCATCCAGATGTGCTTCCTCCTTTTGTGTGAAATACGGTGTTCGCATTGTGTCAAGATTTTTGAATATGCAGAGCCTGTGTTCTCTTTCTATTTTCCTTCACCTAATTTCCAGATGAACTGAATTTGAAATACACAATATGTTATTATTTGTTATAGCCACACCTAATTACCCTAATTTGGTCATTATTTTATCATGATTTCATCATTATACAATGTATTCTTATATTGAAACATCACATTGTATCCCACAAATATGTAGACATTATGTGTCAATTATAAATAAATAATTTTTTATATTATAAATAAAATAAAACTAGAATCTTGTCATTTTACAAGCAAAAAGAGTTTTGCCTTGAGGTGCAGAAATTTTCACAGAAGTTTAAGAGCAATGGCTCCTAAGTCAAGGAGAACAAGACAATTAGTCTTACAAACAATAAATACTGAGTCTGATTTCTACCTTTGCCTTCAATGTTCAGTCTAGTTTAATCCAAAATTTCCCAGTCCTGGAGAAAGAGACTGGAAGAAATTTGAGTTTCATAATTATGCTTCACTATTTTTCTTTGTAAATTGTTTGGCTTCTTCTTGTTTCCAATTTTGTCTTTGTAGTTTTTTTTTAGAAATATATCGTCAATAGCCACTTTAATTTTAAAAGACTGTTGATTACCCAATTTCATCATCTCCAAAGAATTTCAGAAGTCTTTTCAAGTTCTAAAATACAGTGATTGTAGTTTGATATATATTTTTTCATTTACTAGACAGTGTGTTATATTAGTTCTTAAGTTATACAATCTTCCAGCTAATTTAGTTCACAGAAAAAAATATGTGGAGATGAGACACAGATGACTGGATTTTTCAATTCCCACTTTCAACAGGTTGTATTTATATTATGCTGACATACATTGAAAGAAATTAGTTAAAATAGTTTCATCAGGTGAAAAAGAACTGGTTACATATGTATACACACACACATATATATTATCTGAAGTCACTCTTTTTTCCCTCTTTCTGACAATAGCCTTAATACAGGAATAAAATATGTTAATAAAAGACAAGTCTGAAAATATGCATAATCAAAAAGATATAAAAAGGAAACAAAGTAGAAAGAATATATATTCATCCATATGTCTGGAATAACTATTATTTTTCATTGTGTATTTTTGCTAATCCCTCTCCTGTTTTATTCTCCTGCACTATGACATACTGTACATGCACTTTGTATCCTTTTTAATTATCTCAGTGATGTATAGTGATGCTTCTATGTCAATAAAATTAAATGTCATAAAAGGATCCTTTACATTGATACGTCATTATTTATTTAGCTAATCCTCTATTATTGATATTTTATTTTCTCCAATTTTTCTTAAAGTGAAAAAGGTGCTAATGGATATTTTGAGAGAGCTAAAATATGTATTCTGATAAGTAACTCCTAGGTTTAAACTACTCTTTTGGTCCATGTAGAATTTATTTAAATATAAATTATGCAGTAAGTATATAGATATAAAATCTATGTATCTACATATCCCAAATGACTATTTATTCTAGCATACTTGACTGAATAGTAATTATTTTCCATTACAATTTGATATGCTCTATTTATTATATGCTAAATAATTATCTTCACTTTGTCCTTCTATAATTGCTGTTTTGTTCAATTAATCTGTATGCTCATACTTGCACTGGTATCACACAGTTTTTATTATAGCTGTATGCCAACTGATTTTACATTGTGTAGGCAATTGCTATCATTGTTGGTGTATACATTGCAGCAGGAAAAACCAACCATAATAAACAGGTCATGGAGATGATATGTGAGAGTCAGGATGGGTAATGTCTTGACAGATGCATGAAAATCCATTTACTTTAATTCATTTTGATGTGACATTTTTACTCCTGGTCTTTGTACTGGTGTGTGACTTGGTCTGCTGCTCTCAATTAAGAATGACAAGCAAGAAAAGTCTCCCTAGATGTAGAAATGCAATTCTCTGAAAATAACTGTGATGATAGGTTAAAACCTAGTGAGTCAAGAATATGTTTTTTTTACTCTTTAGTCAGCCCAAGGGTAATTTGAGAAATTAGAACACTTTTAATATTTTTATATGAGTGTTTGTCTTCTTTTTGGAGTACAATAAATGTTAAAAATATACTTCAGTTCAGCTAAAATGCATGACATTAAAGACATTCAAAGGTTTTGAATACAAGTTCTTTGTTTCAATTTTGCCACTCCATCATTAATGAAAGAACACCAGAAAAATGGATTATAAAAACAGAAAAATAATATGATGAGTATATTACTCCTCTAAGCCAGAAGATGTAATGATTAAATAACTGAAAACTTCCTATTTCTTTATAGTTACAAAAGAGCACAAGACTTAACAAGATGTGATTTTAATATTTTTATTCATAAGGCAAATCTGAACTATATTGTGATCCCATTTCCAGTTCTTTTTTTCCCCTTTCTTTCTTCCTTTCTTTCTTTTCTGTTTCTTTCTTTTTCTTTTTTTTTTGGGGGGGGGTCTTAAATCAATCATATCCTGAGCCTAATTCAGTACATAAATTTGATTTTAAAAATGCATTTTCCCTTGGATTCAAACAAAAATCTATTCACCGACAAAACAAAATAAGAAAAAAATAGGGGAAAATCAGAGAAATTGTATTTGTCCTTTAAAAAGTTTATAAATGTAGGTAGTATGCTATCTTTTACTTGAGTAGGTGATAGGGACTACACTTCTCATACTGATGTGCATAAATGCAAAATGACCTGTTGTAAGTCATTCTAGGTTTGAAGCCCTATTATAATGTTTCATTCAAACCTGACAGATTTCTCCATTATTTTATGGCTCAGAATTGAATAGGACAAATTCAAGAAAAGAATAAATTCACCAAGAAGATAACTAGACAAACCAAACAAAAAATATCATTTAGATCAATCACATAAATTATGGACATGGATTTTAGAAAAATTTTAAAATTAAAATGATAATAAAATGGCTCATAGGTGGCATGGTGATTAAAACTCTGGACTCCCACATGGCCAACTTTTGTACGAGTCTTGGATTCAGTGGCTTGAAAATCAAACTGGGTGCATGTGAGCACATACCCTAAATCCTGAGAAAAGAATGGAGGAGAAGGGATTGTAGAATGGCCATCTCCCCTGGGGGTCATATCTCACTTTCCATCTCTCTGTCTCTCTCTTGTCTCTCTTTGGAAAATACATGCACCCTATGTCCCTGGACTCTCATGTAGTCGACCACAGTTATGATGCATGATCTCATAAAGTTATAAAATACCATTTTTCACATAACAAGATTCCAAAAAATATTCTTTTTAAAAATTGACTTTTAACTCTGGTCCAAAGACCATGAGTAGTAAGGTAACTCCAAATATTCCATCATTTTTATAGAATAAGCATAAAAGACAAAACAAAAGGTCATTGATTTTTGCAAAACACCTGTCATTCTCCCCCTCATTCCATAATTCCCACTGCCACTGGAACTGTCTCAAAACTCAGTTTTGGTCATTTACTCCACAATGAACATTATTGTTGGCTCCTGGTTTCCTAGAGAGTAAAATTCAAATTCATCCTGATAGCACCCAATTTATTACTGCAGTATTATCTAATATTTAAAATTACTCAATAGCCCATTTATTTTCAAGCAGTTGTGTCCTCTTCACACTTTTGTTTTTTTTTTTTAAATGTCCTTCTTTAGCTTTGATCAAATTCTGTTTAAGGGCAGACATTTCTATTCATATCTGATGGTTTACTCAACTACTTGATGTAGAACTAAGACCCATTGCCTGGGCTATCAGGATATTTTGTTTATGCTTCTATGTTGAACGTGTCATAATCTAAATGTATTACAACTTGTCACGCCTGTACTTGTACTTGCTACTAGACTGTGAGCAGATTGGGAAATGGAGCATAATGTATTCATCTTTGTACCTTTGCAAACAAAGGTAGATGCTTACACATAGGACAAGCATGTTTGTCAAGTAAACTGTAAAGCTTATAATACAATCAATTCTCATTATATAGTACGACAGATCATGGTGTGGGATAAAATAAGCCAATCTTAAGCCAGTTCTCTGGCCTAATGGTTTGAGAGAGTCAGATCTCTTATGGCTGACTCCAGTCTGAAACTTGGTCCTCAACAGCTTGAAAAACATGAGGGGTACATGCACAAGCATGACCAAGCAGGATGGAGAGAGGGAAGAGAAAGGATTGCAGTGTGGTTATGCCCCATTGGGGACTATTTTCTCACTCTCCCTCCCCACCATTTCTCTCTATATATATTTAGGGAAAGCATGCTTCCTCCAGCAATTTAAAAAAACATTTAAAAAGACAATCTTCTATCCAGTGAAGTGTCTTTATTACAAAATTTAAAACCATAAGCCTTAGTCACCAAAGATGGAGGAGCACAATCTTTATATAAAATTATAAACATAAAGCATATTGTACAACATTCTTATAGCACTGAAACCTGGAACAATGTTCAGAAGACAGTATAGTTGCTGCTTGCTGAATCAAATAATTCATGTAAGGAAATATAACTGGATTTATTATGCTTCTCAAAAGTAGTATTCACTTCAAATATTATAATAATTGATATAGTTTCTATACCTTTTAATCTAACATATAGGGTAGTCATGCTAGAATAATTCATTTTAAAAGTGGTAAAGATATATGTTATTGAATGTAAAAAATAAGAAAATAAAATATAAAATATAAATAAAATAAAACATAATTATGGGGCTGTATCAACATACAATGTGGGCCATAAAATTATTCCATATATTTGTAGTAAAAAGGGATTTCACACAACAAATTGGGTACTTAAAAACCACTGAAGGCAGGACTAGCAGATGGCATAGTAGTTATATCATTGGACTCTCACGTAATCAACTGTGGTTCAAGTCCTGGACCTGGTGGCTTAAAACTCACACCGGGGGAACCAGCAGTTAGCATAATGGCTATGTCGCTCGACTCCCACGTAGTCGACCGTGGTTCGCGTCCCGGACCTGGTGGCTTAAAACTCA
>NW_006203847.1:174423-184047 GCF_000334495.1 Tupaia belangeri chinensis | reverse complement strand
AAAGAAAAATGGAAAAAAAATAAAAAAAAAAAAAAAAAAATTAAAAAAAAAAAAATTTTTAAAAAAAAAAAAAAAACTCATGCCAGGCACATCTGCGTGTACCTAAGCATGCCAGGCACATCTGCGTGTGTACCCGAGCATGCCAGGCACATCTGCGTGTACCTAAGCATGCCAGACACATCTGCGTGTGTACCCGAGCATGCCAGGCACATCTGCGTGTGTACCCAAGATTGGAGGAGAAGGGATTGTGGTGTGGCAATTACCTCTGGAGAGTGATTTCTCACTTTCTTCTGTCTCTGTCTATCTGAAAAGTGCACATGGCCTATAGCAAAAGGAAATAAAAAAGATAGAAACAAAAAGAAACGACAAAAAACACTAAAGGTATGGCATGGAAATCAGCTGTGGGACACCAGGAGCTTTCAGATGCACTATTGCAGCTATGATCAGGAACTGTAGTTATAACAACTGAAAATGTCACATTTTTCCTGTAGCTCTGACATATGTGACTTATAAGGAATGATGCAGTCTGGCTGAGTGTGACAATTAGTTATGTCTGACCAACCCAGTATCAATAATTGCTGCCTCTTGTAATAAAGAAAAATGGATTATATTGTTTCTGTGCTTTCTAAATATTTTTAAGTGCATTTCATTATTAGAATATAAATTGTATATAGAACCTTAATAGCAAAGATGTGAAAATGGTACCTTGTAGTGGCGGCAGTAAGATGGTGGAATAAGACGTTCTAGTGCTCTTCCCATCACAAAAGCAATTTGAACAGCCATCCAGGCTAGAAGATACTTTAATAAGAGTTAAGGGATCCCAAAGAGATAATAATATCGTGATGAAGCACAGGAGCAATAAAAAGAAACATTGAAGAGAGTAGGAAGGAAAGTTTCACATTATCTGCACACCCCTTTCCTAAGTCCACACAGAATGGAAAGAGGCACCCCCAGTGTGGAGAAAGAAGAGTGACGTGCACACCCAACTTTACCATGGATCCCAGCACCAGCCTTACCACGATGAACCTTGTCAGAAAACATTAACAAAATGGCAGTACTAGTGGTTGGATGGTGGTACAGAGGTAAAGCATGATGCTCTGAGAGGCAATCGCCACATGGGAAGGTTCCCACTTCAAGTCCAGTGATTTCCCTAAATATATCAGGCACAGGTTTATCCATGATTTCTGGCAGATTAAAAGCTGGGAGTAAATTGTAGCATCAGAACTCTTTCGGGGGTACTTTCTCTCTTCTCTTTCTGCCTGTCCCTCTTGTTCAAGGAATAAATAAATAACTTTAAATTGCAGTATTAAGTCCTATCTATCAGTAATGAAGTATGAAAATATTAAGTTTCAGCAATCAAAAGACCTGGGGTAGTAGAATGGATTAAAAAAAAAAATAGCCAAGTGTATGGCCTACACAGATTGACTTTAGCTTGAAGGACATAACAAAGTCTGAAAGTTAGAGAATGGAAAGAAACATTGTAAGCATAAGATAGCATACAAAACAGGGATGGTTATACTTAAGCAAAATATGCTTTAAGGCAAACAATGCAACAAGAGATGAAGTGAGTCATTAAATAATTATAAACAGATCAATTCATCAAGAGATACAACTGGAAATATATAGGTACCCAGTATTGGATCTAATATATAAAGTAAGTATTGAAAGAGCTGAAGAGCAAAATAGATAGCAATATAATAACAGTTGCACATTTGTTTCTTTTTTTTAAAGAGAGCTTTTTTTTTTTTTTTTGCTATAGGGCATGTGCACTTGCCAGAGAGACAGAAAGACAGAAAGCAAGATATCAAGCCCCAGGGGACATGGCCACATGGCAATCCCTTCTCCTCCATTCTCCTCTTAGGATTTTGGGCACACATGCACACACACCCCATGAGTTTTAAGCTGCTGGACCTGAGACTCTAACCACGGTCAACTCTCTGGGAGTCCAGTAACATAACCATTATGCCGTCAGCTGGTCCCAATAGTTGCAAATTTCAATATCCTACTTTCAACAATGGATAGACCATCCAAGACAGAAATTTTTTCTGGAAACAGTGGACCTGAACTGCACTTTAGACCAAATTGCCTAAAAGGTACATGCAGCATTATTCCATTGAACAGAAACAGACTACACATTCTTTTATACATGTAATATTCTTCAGAAAAAAGCCTATGTCTTCAGAAAATCAAGAAGATTGAAATCGTAATGTTATTACTTCTGACCACAGTGGTATGAAACTAGCAATCAATGATAGGAGAAAAACTGGAAAATTTACAAATATGTGGAAATTGCACAGCATGTTCCTGAACAGTCAATGTGTCAAAGAAAAAAATGAAAAGAAAATAAAAAATCCTGAGACAAATATACGTGAAATACAGTATACCAAAACATAAGAGTTTTAGCAAAATGAGTTATGAGGGAATTTTACAGTGATCAATGCATACAGTAAGAAAAGAAAAAGATTTCAAAAAAATCAACCTAACTTTACATTTTAAGAAATTAGAAAAAGAAGAACCAATGAAGCATAAAGTTAAGAACAGAAAATAAAGAAAGATATAAGCATAAGTAAATGAAATGGAAAAACAGAAACAAGATTAATGATAATAGAAATAAGAATTTGTTCTGAAAAAAAAATAAAATTGACAAACATTTTGCTAGACTAAGCAATAAAAAAGAAGATACAAATAAATAAAATTGTAAATAAGCAAGGAGCAAGTTTAACGATCCTACAGGAATACAAAAGAGTATGAGTGACTACTATGAACAATTATTTGCCATCAAATTGGATAACCTAGAAGAAATGACAAATTCCTAAAACCATACAACCAGCTAAGACTGAACCACCAGGATATATACAATGTGAACAGACCAATAATGAGTAAGCAGTTTGAATCAGTAATCAAAAATCTCTCAGCAAAGAAAAGCCTAGAAAAATGTGGCTTCAATGGTAAATCCTATCACACATTAAAAAAAAAAATTAATGGCACTACTTCTCAAACTCTTCTGTAAGATGAGAAAGGTACACTTCTAAGCTTATTTATGTGGCCAGCATATCCTAAAACAAAGCAAGACAAGCATATTACACAAAATGAAATTTACGGATCAATATCTCTAGTGAACATAGATACGGGAATCCTCAACAAAATATGAGAAAATCAAATTCAATAGGACATTAAAAGAACCATACTCCATGAAGCTGGCAGGTAGCGTGGTGGTTAAGGGCACTGGATTCCTACATGGCTGAAGACAGTTCAAGTCCCAGACTTGACTTCTTGCTTTCTCACTTTCTCTCACTCTTTCTCTCCCTCTCTCTCTCCTTGTCTCGTCAAATTAAAATGAATACATAAATAAATAGTAAAATTAAAGAAAATAATTCTTTGGGGCTGACAGATGGCATTGTGGTTAAGGGCACTAGAGTTCCACATGGCTGACATTCAAGTCCCGAACCTGGTGGCTTGCTTTCTCACTTTTTCTCTCTCTCACTCACTCTGTCCCTCTCTGGTCAAATTAAAATAAATAAATAAATAAATAAATAAATAAATAAATAAATAAATAAATAAAGTTAAATGATAAAACAATTCTAAATATAAAGGAATCATGCACTATGATCAAACAAGATTTGTCCTGGGATGCAAAGATGGGTTTATATACATATTAATCAATAAACATTATACACTACATGAACAGAATTATGGACAAAAGTCTTATGGTCATCTCAGTGGATGCAGGGATAGTATTTAACAAAATTCAACATTCTTTCTTGATAACCGCTATCAACTGATAAATTAGTTGTTTAAATAGCCAAAGCTATCTCAAGGAAAAGAATGAAGTTAGAGGCATCAAACTACCTGATTTAACAGTATATTAAAAAATTACAGGGATCAAAAGAGTATAGTACTGGTGGGACCAGCAGTTAGCATAATGACTTTGTTGCTGTATTCCCATGTAGTCGACCACAGTTCGAGTCCGGGACCCGGTGGCTTAAACTCGCGCCAGGTGCATGTGCGTCAAGATCCCCAGAGGAGAATGGAGGAGAAGGGATTACGGCATGGGCATTCCCCCTGGGGGGATGATTTCTTGCTTCCTGTCTCTATGTCTCTCTCTGTCTTTCTGGCAAGCGCAAGCGCCCTATAGCAAAATACCTCTCCAAAAAAAAAAAGAAAAACAGTATAATACTGGCATAAGAATAGGTATATAGAACAATGGAACAAAATAAAGAATCCAGGAATAAATTCATGTATGTACTTCAACAGAGAAAAAGTCATATCTCACAAACCTTCAGGTAATACATTCAACAGCAAAAAGGTCTTCTTCTGAGATACAGAACATGGCAATGATGCTCACTCTTTGCACTTTTATGTAATACAGTACCAGAAATCCTACTCAAAGTAATTTTTTGAGAGGTTTTTGCCATAGGGTACATGCACTCACCAAAAAGAAAGAGAGAGATAGAGAGACAGAAAGTGAGAAATCACCCCCCGGGGAGATGGCCACACTGCAATCCCTTCTCCTCCATTCTCCTCTCAGGATCTTGGGCACGCATACATACACACCTGGTGTGAGTTTAAACCATGGGGTTCGGGACTTGAACTATGATTGACTACATGGAAATCCAGTGACATAGCCATTACACCAATTGCTGGTCCCCTAGTCAAAATAATTAGGCAAAAAAAGAAAAAAAATTTACATGTATCCAAAGGAGAAAAGAATAGTGAAATGTGTCTTTTCTTTTTTAAAAAATAATTATTCAACTTTATTTATTATTGTTATTATTTTCCAGTTTGATCGGAGAAAGAGAGAGAGAGAGAGAGAGAGAGAGGAAATGTGAGGAAACAAGCTACGAGGTCCAGGACTTGAACCGTGGTTGACCATGCGAGAGTCCAGCACCTTAAACTACCAAGCCACCTGCTGGCCCAAAACGTGTCTTTTCTGATCACATTTAACATATGTAGAAATCTGTAACAACAACAACAACAACAAAAAACCTGTGAGAATGAATAAATTTAATGTAGTGGGATATAGACAACATGTAGAAATTGGTAGTGTTTCTATACACTAATAATGAACTATCTGATAAAGAAATCAATAGAACAATCCCATATACAATAACATTGGAAAGATATACTTAAGAATAAACTTAATCAAAGAGGTGAAAGACCTATATACTGAAAATTATAAAACATTGACAAAATAGAGGAATATACAAATAAATGGAAAGATAATCCATATCCATGTATTCCAAGAATCACAAAAAATGTTCACAGAATGAAGTGATATATAGACTTAGTGCATATTGTATCAAAATGCCAATGATGGTTTTCAGAAAAATAGAAAGCATAGTTCTAAAATTCTTATGAAGCCTCACAGCACCCAAATAGCACAAACAGTCTTGAGGAAAAATAAGCAATTTGGAGGCATCAAACTACCTGACTTAAAAAGTGTATTACAAAGCTATTGTGATCAAAATAGTATGGTATTCACATCAAAATAGGTGTATAGGGGCCAGCAGGTAGTATGGTAGTTAAAGGTGCTGGATTCCCACATGGCTCACTGTGGTTTGAGTCCCAGACCTGGCAGCTTGCTTTCTCACTTTCCCTTTCACTCTCTCTCTCTCTCTCTCTCTCTGGTCAAACTTAAAAATTATAATAGCAACAAATGGAATTAATTAATTAAATAAATAATTCTTGGAAAATAAAGTAGATATATAGACCAATCAAAAAGAATTCAGAGTTCTGAAATAAAGTCACACATTTACAGTCATTTTTTTTTGACAAAGATACAAGACCATGTAATGGGGAAAATAATGTTTTTGTTAAGAAATAGTGTTGGAAAACTGATGTGGAAAATCCACACACCGGATAATAAAATGTGACCCTAACCTCCCATCATATTAAAAAAATAACTAAAAATTGGTTAAACACTTAATGGAATCACTGAAACTAAAAATACTAGAAAAAAATATAGGAAAAGGGTGTCTCAACATTGGTCCAGAAGGTTTTTATTTTTTTAGATGTGACAGCAAAAGTACAGCAACTAAAGCATAGACAATGGAAATATTTTGAACTAAAAAGCTTCTGTATACTAATGAAAATAATAAACAAACTTGGATAAATTATACAGTAGGAAAAATACATATTTGTAGATAATACAGCTACTAAGGGGATAATATCCAAATATCAATATATAAGGAACTCAAACATTTTAATAGCAAGAGAAAAACAAATCCAATTTTTAAAAAAGGAGCAAAGGATCTGAATCCATGTCTCTCAAGAGAAGACATCCAACTGCTAATATGTATATGAAGAAACTGTTCGCCATCACTAATTATCTGGAAATTCAAATCAAAACTACAATGATGTATCATCTCTCATCTATTAGAATGATTATTACCAAAAGACAAGAGATAACAGGTGTTGATGAAGATGTGGAACAAAGAGAACCTGAGTTCACTGCTGGTAGGAATGTACAATGTTATTCTCATTATGCAAAACAATGTGGAGTTTCCTCAAAACATCTAGCATCTCCACTTTTGGGTATATATTGAAAAGAAAGGAAATCAGTATTTCAAATAGAGGGACAGACAGTGAGTGGCACAGTAGAACACAACTGGGCACACATGAGAGGGCTCTCAGTTTAGGTCCAGATACCTCCCTCTATGTGCCTATGTGAGTGTGTGCCCATGATCCATGCTGGCTGACATTCGGTGTGGATTGTGTTGTGAGGATCCTCTTGGGAGTACCTCTCTATCTCTTCTCCTTTTATTTATTTATATTTTTTAAAATATGGTCTCATGTGGTTTTTTAAAAGTTTGTTTATTCCATAGAAGAAATGAGAGAGAAAGAACCAACAAGGTGTTCATGCTGTGATTCACTTGTCCAGGTTAAGTGCAAGTATGTGCAAATCTTGAGTGCTCCGGGAGGTCCTGGAATGGAAGTCCATGGCCTTTCTTACATGGGTCCAATTATGTTACTACTGTGCCATTAACTGGTTCTCTCTCTCTCTCTCTTTCTCTCTCTCTCCTCTCTCTCTCTTCCAGGAAGAAATAAATAAATGAGCTTAAATATTGTGTATATTGAACAGCTATCTGAACTCCCATGTTCATTGTAGCTTATTCACAATAACCAAGATATATCCTTAAAAGAAAAAAAAATCTTGTTACTTGAAACATGAAGCTCTTTATGGTATGTTTGTCTTTATGGTATGTTTATTAAGCCAGGTACAGAAAGATAAATACTGCATGATCTCATTTATATGTGGACTATAAAAAAGTCTATTATAGGGACCAGCAGGTAGCATAATGGCTATGTCCCTGGACTCTCATGTAGTCGATCACAGTTCAAGTCCTGAATCCCATGGCTTAAACTCACACCAGGCATGTGTGCGTGCGTGCCCAAGATCCTGAGAGGAGAATGGAGAAGGGATTGCAGTGTGGTCATCCCCCCTGGGGGGTGATTTCTCGCTTTCTGCCTCTCTGTCTCTGTTTCTCTGGTGAGCGCACGTGCCCTATAACAAAAACCTCTCCAAGAAAAAAAAAAAAGCCTATTATATAGAAGTGGAGAGAAGAACTGTTGCTCCCTGGGGTTAGGGAGTGGGTGAAATGGGGAAATATTGGTAAAATTGTACAAAGTTTCAGTTAGGCAGAATGAATCAATTCTAGAAATCTAATGTACAGCAGTGACTATAAATACTAATACTGTATTACATACTTGATATTTGCTGTGTATTAAATGTTCTCATCAAACACACACACACACACAAACTACGTAAGGTGATTATATAATAATCAGGTTGATTGTGGTAATTATTCATAATGTATACACATATAAAAACATCACATTGTACACTGTAAATATGTACTGTATTTATCTGTCAATTTATATCAATAAAGCTGGGAGGGGATGGTTTCTCAGTGCCAACTGGCAGCTCTCACGTAGTAACCTAGTAACAGCCTTATAATAGCCCTTACATACAAAGCAGTGAGGAGGGCAGCGTCTTCTCACGTAGTTTGAATAGACATTAAATAGAAACGTCAGATTCTTTTCTTCCACTCACTCCTTTGCACCACTCTTACCCATGTATCATCTTTGATTTTCTCCCTATACGAAGCCATCTAGTACATGGACATATAGCATAATGGCTATGTCCCTGGACTCTCATGTAGTCGATCACAGTTCAAGTCCTGAATCCCATGGCTTAAACTCACACCAGGCATGTGTGCGTGCGTGCCCAAGATCCTGAGAGGAGAATGGAGAAGGGATTGCAGTGTGGTCATCCCCCCTGGGGGGTGATTTCTCGCTTTCTGCCTCTCTGTCTCTGTTTCTCTGGTGAGCGCACGTGCCCTATAACAAAAACCTCTCCAAGAAAAAAAAAAAAGCCTATTATATAGAAGTGGAGAGAAGAACTGTTGCTCCCTGGGGTTAGGGAGTGGGTGAAATGGGGAAATATTGGTAAAATTGTACAAAGTTTCAGTTAGGCAGAATGAATCAATTCTAGAAATCTAATGTACAGCAGTGACTATAAATACTAATACTGTATTACATACTTGATATTTGCTGTGTATTAAATGTTCTCATCAAACACACACACACACACAAACTACGTAAGGTGATTATATAATAATCAGGTTGATTGTGGTAATTATTCATAATGTATACACATATAAAAACATCACATTGTACACTGTAAATATGTACTGTATTTATCTGTCAATTTATATCAATAAAGCTGGGAGGGGATGGTTTCTCAGTGCCAACTGGCAGCTCTCACGTAGTAACCTAGTAACAGCCTTATAATAGCCCTTACATACAAAGCAGTGAGGAGGGCAGCGTCTTCTCACGTAGTTTGAATAGACATTAAATAGAAACGTCAGATTCTTTTCTTCCACTCACTCCTTTGCACCACTCTTACCCATGTATCATCTTTGATTTTCTCCCTATACGAAGCCATCTAGTACATGGACATAGTAACTTATTTTCTCAGAAACACTAGTGACTATGTAAGATTTTTCATGTAGAAAAAAAAGTTCTTGAAAAATGTTATTCTTTGGTCTGACCATTGGAATGAGACCAATGGAATATCTATCTTTAGGAATGCCTCAATCAATTATGTTTATACATTATATTTTCATCACTCTGTCCCAAAATGGAAGGTATTTAATTCATACAGGAGCACAATGATCTAAATGCCATTGCAGCTGGGTTGTATATACGCATAAACATTTCATTACTTTTTTATGTTATTTTAATGTGTTTCTTTCCACATTTATTTCCAAATATACTCTGTCAGTCTTTAAAATAATGATATGATAAAATAATATTGTCTTACTTTTATTTGCCAAACTCTATAGGGCTTTCAAAAATAAAAGATTAAGAAAATAATCATAGGGGCCATCAGGTGGTGTGGTGGTTAAGGGCTCTGGACCCCTACATGGCCGACCAGATTAGAGTTCTGGACCTGGTGGCTTGCTTTCTTGCTTTCCATCTCTCTTGCTCTCTCTCATTCTGCCCCTTCTGATCAAATAAAAGACAGACAGACAGAGAGAAAGAAAAAAGAAAGAAAGAAAGAAAGAAAGAAAGAAAGAAAGAAAGAAAGAAAGAAAGAA
Source organism: Tupaia belangeri chinensis (assembly GCF_000334495.1). Lineage (NCBI taxonomy): Eukaryota > Metazoa > Chordata > Mammalia > Scandentia > Tupaiidae > Tupaia > Tupaia belangeri. Next base: position 174,445 of record NW_006203847.1, on the reverse strand, counting down.
AGAAAGAAAGAAAGAAGAAAGG
>NW_006203847.1:169073-174245 GCF_000334495.1 Tupaia belangeri chinensis | reverse complement strand
AAGAAAGAAAAGGAAGGAAGAAAGAAAAGGAAGGAAGAAAGAAAAGGAAGGAAGAGAGAGAGAAAGAAAGAAAGAAAGAGAGAGAGAGAGAGAGAAAAGAAGAAAGAAAAAAATAATCATAAAATTTGAACTCAGCATTTCTCCAGTTTAACAGATAGAACTTACTGTGTTGGAAATTATTTTAGAGAGAAATGATAGGAAGCAGGCAGCCTTCGTGTAAAAGTTCTAGAGTACCTATTTTTCTCGTATTCATATGCTTCATTAAATTAGTTCCAATTGTAATATGCCAGTGGAGTGGCTGATTGTGTAGGTAAATATTTAAAGTCTTACAGAGATGTACTCAAATGTATAAAGTGTTTACTCATTTTCCCACTATACCTCAGTGCACTGAAGAAAATATGGAATATACTACTGCTTCATTTCCCCAAAGTAAAACAGCTTTTGTTTAATCACTAATTTTATTTGAAATATTTATGGAAGTAAAAAGTTACGTGTGTGTGTGTGTGTGTGTGTGTGTGTGTACTCAAATACAAGCACTCATATAAACTTCTGTATTCTATAGCTTCATATTCATATAGATTCTTTTCCTCAGTAAAGCAGTGTCTACAAACTTTGTATACTGATCTCACCTTGGGCAGTACTGCTCATTAATTACTGTAGTACCAACTCCTCCTATGACCACATGCTGCAGTCCAAGCTTTCTTTATGAAATCAGGTGTTACTGCCCAAGAGGAAACAGAATATTATTATTGGTGTCAGAATAGTGTCAGTAGTCCAATTGGAAAAAAATAACTACTCTTTTCAGCTAGCCCTTTTATAGCACAAGATTAATTGCAATTCTCTAGATATTGTACTCACTAAAATAAAATAAAATGCATAAGGCATATTAATAATGAAAATACAATTATGGGAATTTAAGATAACAAAAGCAACTATCAGGAAGTTAAAAATAAATACTATTTTCAATCTAGTGTTTGTCCGTGTGCATACACACACATGTACACATACAACTCACAAATAAACAGATATAAGAGCAACAATCTAAAGTTTTAGAACATATATTTTGCTTAAGAAGAGATCTGTGAGTGGATACAAAGATCAGAAATAGTTGTAGCATTTCCAGTTTTCTGTCTAATGGGAGAATCAAGTCCTACCAGATGGATAAACCTATAAAAATGGTAAACGTTCAACAAATCCATCTTAGCAGTAAAGGCAAATAGAGTAAGATCAATAGAAGTATAGTAAAAAAGATTTAATCTGGAAAATACAGCATTTTTACTATTTTTAAATGTTGTCAATATTTCACTGAAGTACAACATACATACAGAAACATGCACAAATCATAAGTATACAGTTAGATGAATTTTCACATAGTTAATGTATTTAAAATGTATGTGTGAGTGTGTGTGTGTGTGTGTGTGTGTGTATAAAACCTATCATCCAAGCCAAGAAAAATATTATCTTTAGCAGCACTGAAACATATTCAGAATATGATCTTCATCCATGGATGAACACTATTCTGGCTTTTACTATCACAAATTAAACAATAATTTGTTTTAAACTTTATTTACATTTATATACACACAGAAAAATGGATACATACATTTCAGTATGTATATGGTCGGGTGCAGTTGCTATTGCCAAACAATTTTCCAAAGTCAAAGTACCTGTTTGTTCTTTCACTAGAAGTGTATCAGAGGTCAAATTGCTTTTCATCCTCCCAAAACTTGGTACTATCTGCATTTAAATAATTAGCCATTATGATGGACTTTTAGTTTTTATAAAATTGATTTAATGAACATTCTCCTTATTTCTCAATGACTAATTGATACTCAACACATATTAGTATGTTTATTAGTGATTTGGAATTGTCTATAGTGAAGAATTTTTCTTTTTCTTTTCTTTTTGAGTTTTTTTTTGTGCGTGAAGTTTTTGCTATAAGGTGTGTGTACTCGCCAGAAAGACAGAGAGGGACAGAGAGATAAAAAGCAAGAAATCACCCCCAAGGGAGGATGGCCATGCCACAATCCCTTCTCCTCCATTCTCCTCTTGGGATCTTGGGCACACATGCACATGCGCCTGGTGTGAGTTGAAGCCACTGGGTCCAGGACTCAAACCATGGTCAACTACATGGGAGTCCAGTGACATAGCCATTCCACCAACTGCTGGTCTCAAAAGAGATTTTTTTGCTGTAGGGCAAATGCACTATCTGGAGAGACAGAGAAAAACATAGAGAGAGGAAGCAAGAAATCACATCCCTCTCCCCATAGGGATAGTCATGCTGCAATCCCTTCTCCTTCATTCTCCTCTCTGAATTTTGGGCACATACACATGCGTGATTTGCTTGAGTTTAAAACCACTGGGTCCGGGATTCATACCGCAGTCGACTGTGTGGTCTTTTATCAAATATACATATTGCTAATTTTTATTATTGTGAATGTTACCTCACAATTCTCCATCATAACTTCTCTATATGTTTCTGTCATATGTGCTGCCAATTCTAAATTCCATACCCCATCACATAACTATTAAATAAACTCATATCTTCCCAATTTGTTTGCATGTTTCCATTATTTTATTTTTCAATCCATTTTGCATAGCATTACAATTTCACCCCTCTTAAACCTTGTTTTCATCATTGCACTTTCAAGCTTACACATTTATAAGAGTTGTGTTGGTATAAGGGCAAGAGATTTCACTATAAAAAAGACTTTAAGGATAAAAGAGAGGGAGACATAGGATGTGGGTCTCATACTCATACTGCAAGGCTGGACCTTATAAAGAAAAAAAAACAATTTACTGGGAAAAGTCTCAGGCTCTCTAGCACAGTTTTAAGAAAATTTAGGTCAAATTGAAGATACATTTGTTATCTTACTCTTTTCTGCCTATGGACGCCACTGGGGAAGCATCATTGAAGTCTTTCTTACCACTGCCATCATGTCTAAGACAGTGTCTCCCAAAGAGCTGCAGAAACTTGATTGGAGGGTTGAGCTTTGAAACAACCAATAAGAGCCTGAGGAGCCATTTTGAGCAATGGGAAAGGCTCATGGACTGCGTGGCAATATGAGATCCAAACACCAAGGGGCTTTGGGTTCGTCATGTATGCCACTGTGGAAGAGGTGCATGCAGCCATAAATGCAAGGCTACACAAGGTGGGTGGAAAAGTTGTGGAACCAAAGAGGGCTGTCTCGAGAAAAGATTCTCAAAGACTGTGTGCCCACTTAACTGTGAAAAAGATCTTTGTCGGTGGCATTAAAGAAGACACTGAAGAAAATCACCTAAGAGAGTATTTTGAACAGTATGGGAAAATTGAAGTGCTTGAAATTATGACTGACTGAGGCAGTGGCAAGAAGAGGGGCTTTGCTTTTGTAATATTTGATAATCATGACTCTGTGGATGAAGTTGTCATTCAGAAATACCATACCGTGAATGGCCACAACTGTGAAGTAAGGACAGCCCTGTCCAAACAAGAAATGGCTACTGCTTCCTCCAGCCCAAGAGTTTGAAGTGTTTCTGGAAACTTCTGTGGTGGTCAAGGAGGTGGTTTTGGTGGTAATGACAGCTTTGGTCATGGACAAAACTTCAGTGGTCGTGGTGACTTTGCTAGCAGCCATGGTGGTGGTGGATACGGTGGAAGTGGGAATGGCTATAATTGATTTGGTAATGATGGAAGCAATTTAGGAGGTGGTGGAAGCTACAGTGATTTTGGCAATGATAACAGTCTTCAAATTTTGGACCCATGAAGAGTGGAAACTTTGGAGGCAGAAGCTCTGGCCCTTATGGAGGTGGAGGCCAATACTTTGCCAAACCATGAAATCTAGGTGGCTATGGCAGTTCCCGCAGCAGCAGTAGCTATGGCAGTGGCAGAAGGTTTTAATTAACTGCTAGGAAGCAAAGCTTAGCAGGAGAGGAGAGCCAGAGAAGTGGCGGGGAAGCCACAGGTTACAATAGATTTGTGAACTCAGCCAAGCACAGTGGTGGCAAGGCCTAGCTGGTATTAAATAAAAAGAAACAACCTGACATGTTTTAGACAATACTCATGTATGGGCAAAAAATATGAGGACTGTATTTGTGACTAATTATATAATAGGTTATTTTAGTTTCTGCTCTGTGGAAAGTGTAAAGCATTTCAACAAAGGGTTTTAATGTAGATTTTCGTTTTTTGCACCCATGCTGTTGACTGCTAAATGTAATATAGTCTGATCATGATGCTGAATATATGTGTCTTTAAAAATAAAAAAAGAAAAATGGGACCAGCCGTTAGCATAACAGTTATGTTGCTTAACTCCCATGTAGCCAGCCGCGGGTCAAGTCCAGAACCCGGTGGCTTAAAACTCACACCAGGCACGTGTGCGTGCATGCCCAAGATCCCAAGAGGAGAATGGAGGAAAGGCCATCCCCTCTTGGGGGGGATTTCTCACTTTCTATCTCTCTGTCTGTCTTTCTGGCGAGTGCACATGCCCTATAGCAAAAACTTCCCCAAAATACTATTACTACTAATACTACTACTACTAATAATAATAATAAAGTAAAAAAGAAAAAGAAAATGCAGGTCAAATTGATAGGGAATCCTGGAGCCAAAGGTGTCCTCTAAGATTATAGGTCTGGATCCACCATTCCCCATCACTGTAGATCCCAGCCATTTGCTGGATCCCAGTTAGTCTTATTCTAACCTGGTGGTGGATTTACAGCAAAGGTCATTCATCAAGTACACTTGATGCATGGGAAGATTTGAGATCTGCCACTGCCTTATGCACAGATAAATTATTTGAGAAAAAATAGAGGAGTCTATCTTCTACACCGCTGCATATCCTAGGAATTAAAACCCCTCATGCACGCACCCTTAGCACCCTATATTTCTGCAATACTGAAATTTATTAAATTGCATTAGATTTATTTGATTGATCTATTGCTATATATTTCACATATAACATACTCAAAATATATTTATTGAATAAATTACTGAATATTCCAAACTATGCACTTATTTTATTGTTTTCTTCTGTGTTGGTTTATGTTTTGCAAAAATTATTCTATTTTTTTCTCAGATATATAATTTTTTGGTGCTCAGCATTTTGAAATATCATTAAATTAGCCAATGAACCTTTGTTGAAAACAGATATCTCTTACATTTACCTATTTTATTTATTTATTTATTTATTTATTTATTTA
>NW_006203847.1:146470-168965 GCF_000334495.1 Tupaia belangeri chinensis | reverse complement strand
AATCCCTTCTCCATTCTCCTTTCGGGATCTTGGGCACACACGCACACGCACCTGGCGTGAGTTTAAGCCACCGGGTCCAGGACTTGAATCGTGGTCAACTAGTTGGGAGTCCAGTGACATAGCCATTACGCCAACTGCTGGTCCCACATTTGCTTATTTTAATTGCCCTTTTTTTTCAACACAACATTTGATCATATGGATATCTGATTTGGGCACTTTTTTTAGATTTATGTTAAAGTAATCACATTAAGTAAAATTATACCTAGGTTGGTAAAATATAAATCAGGAAATTATGTTTCAAAAAATATTTCAGTGCATAAACTTTGGATAGCTCTAATTATACAATAATAATACAAAATGTTAGTAAATGATCAAACCTCCCATGTATTAAAGTATCCTAGTTCTGAAGATTTGAAAATCTATTTAGAAGGTTCACTAAAACTATAATACTATGTTAAGTCAATAAAAATATCTATAGTAATTCTATTTTAATAACAAAATTATCATTAATGAGAGCATAACATTGAAATGAACTCACAACTTTTCATTTCTATAAATAAAGACAAAACGAAACTTGACTTTCCTTTTGCGGGAACTTTCACAGTTGAAACTCCCGATGTTACCTCTGCATTATTCACAGTTGAAACTCCCGTTGGTACCTCTGCATTATTATTTTTAAATGCAACTTCTATTTGCCTATAGTTAAAAATAATGTAATTAATTGCCTATAGTTAAAAATAATTTAATTAAATGAATATAATGTAGCTCAACATCCTCTGAGTTGTTTTTACTTCAAAGAACAAAAAAAAAATCTCTGTGCATGCGTAAATGTTACCAAAGTTGCGTATAAAGTTACATGTGATGCAATCCAAGTGTGATTAAATTTAATAAGCATTCTTTAACTACAGCCTTCTTGCAAAAAGAATACATCAGTATTGTGCAGTGATTTCAGAAATAGATTTGACAATAATTTGACTGGAACTTAAAGATGACTGATTACATCATGAATATAGAACAGGCTTAATAATAACACATGTGTCTCTCTGATGAGAAGAGGCTATCTTACCTTCCTACGGAATGGTAGGCACAATAATGACCTTCCAAATGTACCCAATTCCTTCTCCCTGGAACATGCGAGTAAATTAGGGAATCAAGATTATAAATAGAAACAAATTGCCTAATAAATTTACCTCGAGAGGGGAATATTATCCTAGATTTTCTGAGTGGGGCCAATGTAACCACAGGCATCTTGCATGTGTAAGTGGAAAACAGAAAAGACAGAGTCAGAGTGATGCAACATGAGAAAGACTCAGCTGGTCAGTTCTTACTTAGAAGATGGAAAGGGATCACAATATAGGAAATATAGACAGTATCTGTAAGCTAGAAAAGACAAGAAAGTAAATTCTCCCTACAATGGGTTGAGAGATAGCCCCATAAAAAAAATGCCTATAGGGCCAACATGTGGTGTGGGGGTTAAAGTGGCTGGATCCCACATGACCAACTGCATGGTTCAAGTCCTGGACCTGGCAGCTTGAAAAACACACCTGGCCCCTGTGCATGAGTGTCCAAAATCCCCAAAGGAGGGAAAGATGGAGGAGAAGGGATTGTACGGAGATCATCCTCGGGTGTGAGGATGATCTCTCATTTGATTTCTTTCCCACAAGCACGCACACCCTCTGGCAAATTAAAAAAAAAAAAAAAAAAAAATTATACCTACCCATAATCCTTGGATACTGTGAAAAATATGAATATTACCTTATTTGAAAAAAAGCACCTTTTCACATGTAATGAAGATCTTGAGATGAAATCATCCTGGATGATGTAAGTGGTTTTCTTAAATCCAAAGACAACGGTTCTTATAAGAGAATGGAACAGAGATTTGAGACATAAGACAGGACAAAAGAAAGCAAAGATGAAGCAGAGATTGGAATGATGCAGCCATAAACCAAAGAACCCATGGAGCCAGAAACTGGAAGTAGCAAGATATGAGTCTGTCCTAGAGCCTCCAAAGAGAATGTGGACTTTCTGACACTTTGACTTTGGACTCCTGTCTTTCAGAATGGTGAGAGACTGTATTTCTGTTTATTTAATACATGAAACTTCTGATAATTTGTTACTACAACCTATAGGAAGCCAGGACTATATGGCTATAAAAATCATGTTGTTGAGATCAGTAGATGGCATGGTGGTTAAGGCACTGGAATCCCATATGGCTGACCATAGTTCAAGTTCCAGACCCAGAAGTTTAAAAATCACAATAGATAAATAAATAAATGCATAAATCTTTAACAAAAAAAATCATGGTGTCTGAGGACACTGTCCTAACAAGAACAGAATTTAAATGAATCCTAAATATTAAAACAAACCTCAAAAGCTGTTTTTTAGTAAATTTCTGCAAGTTATTTATTGCCAGGTGTTGGTTAGAAGGCCAAGAACACAAAGGGATAAGGAGGGCCCCTAGAACTGTTTACTTTGTAACATCACCAAACTCTCAACATAAAATAAGGAAAATAAGGTAAAAGTAGCAAGCTGGAAGAGACCTTGGGGCACACATTTTGACTAAACAAAGAGTCTAAAACAGAATAAAAACAGACCCTGGAAAGCAGACTGTGCCTACTTGCTTCCATTGGCACTGGCCTGTTCTGTCTACGGAATGTATCTCAATAAACCTGGGACATACTTGTCTCTCTTCACCCTGGCCCATTTCATCTGTGGAACATCTCTCTTCTTTTTTTCTCTCAATAAACCCTGTGCTCAGCTTATTTCCTGCCCTTCAATTCTTTGCGGCCATGGGGAAGCACAAACTGCATACTTCTCAACCTACCATAATGGCAATTTCATATATTCTCCTGAATTTACTGCTGAGCTTCTGTATTTTTCTTGATTTTTGAGCTCTTTCTAAACTAGAAAGTTTGTCCCTTTATCTACAATAAAGGTGGCAGCTATTTTCTCTGTATTGTATTTGTATTTTAACTTTGTGATATTTGCTTTTCCTTTTGCAATTTAGTAAGTTCAAATTTACTGTTATTTATTTCATTCATATTTTGAATCATAATTAGAAAGACTTATCTGAATACTCTATTTTTATATGGTCTTTAATTTCATAGCATGTAATATATTTTACATGTTTACAAATGAAGCCAAAGAGATGAAATCTAACAAAACCTAGGTATATCCATACAACTCAGATAAAAGTAAGATTTCTAGCTAGGTACACAGGGTTAGGAGTCCACAAAATGGCGAATACAAGACAAGGGGGAGTCACTGTAGTCAAGCCTTTAATAATAATCCTTTGCTGATTTTTCTAGAAATCTTTTAGCTTTCACTACTTGCTTACACAGAAAGCCACTTGCAGCCTGCTTGAGAGAATGACAAGTGAAGTTAGCATTACAGTTTTCATATCATTTCTACATTCCAAACCAAGAGCATACTCTTTCTTGGTCTGGAGAGCAGGAGAGAGAAGGACCTTGAACAATATCTCTTCATTCATATATTTCAAAAATGTGAGACCAGCAGTTAGTGTAATGGCTATGTTGCTGGACTCCTATGTAGTCAACCACAGTTCGAATCCCGGACCCGGTGGCTAGAACTCACGCCGGGCACGTGTGCATGCGTGCCCAAAATCCTGAGAGGAGAATGGAGGAGAAGGGATTGCAGCATGGCCATCTCCCTTTGGGAGTGATTTCTCGCTTTCTGTCTCTCTGTCTCTCTCTGTCTTTCTGGCGAGCACACGTGCCCTATAGCAAGAACCTCTCAATAAAAAATAATAATGTATGGCTACTTGCTGGCAAGACTAGCAAAAGACAAATTAGACAACACTGTCTAACTCAAGGACGATTATTAGTCATAGTCTCCCTGGTGGCACAAAACACCCGCACTAGCTCTAGCGTCTCTTAAAACATAGTAGTCGTTTCCCACATTAGTCTTCCCCCTCTTATCTCCTTAGACAAAATAGCTTTCTTCACGTTTTTGTTTTGTTTTTGTTGTTTGTTTGTTTGTTTGTTTTGTCTTTCTCATGGTCTATATAACTGGGCTACTCCTACTTCTAAGGACTAACCCATTTGGATCCCTCTTTCATCTAGCTAGAAGCTTTGGCACTTTCCTAATAAAATGTGCTTATTATCCTCTACATTTGTTTGTGTTTCTAATTCTTTGAAAGCATTGGACAAGAACTTCCACAAGTGTTGGGTCTAATCACCCAGCACCCAGCATCATAATGGAATATTATACAGCCAGAAGAAGAAATGAGTTAATAATAAATGCTACAGCATGAATCAATCTTGAAAACTGTGCTAACCAGACAATAAACAACAAAAATTTAACTTTTTAAAATTTTCCAGAGGGCACGTGTGCCCACCAGAGACAGAGAGAAAATAGAAAAGTAATAAAGCACCTGCTTTGGGGAAGACCATGGCACAATCTCCTCTCCTTAATTTCTCCTTTTAGGAATTTTGGGCACACACATGAGCACCCAGCATATTTTTCTTCCTTTCTTTCTCCTTTTTCTTTCTTTCTTTTTCTTTCTTTCTTTCTCTTTCTTTCTTGTTTTCTTCTTTCTTTCTTCTCTTTTTTTTCTTTCTTTTGAGAGATTTTTGCTATAGGGCACATGTGCTCTCCATAGAGATAGAGAGAAACTGAGACAGAGAATAATTGAAGGTAGCATTAATGTGAATTGGAAGTATCAGTATGCATTAAAGTTCTGAGAAGCAATGGTATACCACTAATAACGAATACAATTAAGATTCTGGTGTTGATTTGGGATTCCCCACTAAAAGGAACTGAAATTCTTTAGAGAAATGTCTGCTTCTTTATCCATGACAAGAAACGCACATGCTAAAAGTGGATCATGCTGGTATGCCAGAAAACTAAAAAGTCAATAAAAAGACTGCATATACAGTTGCTCACCAATTTACAGTAATGTTGGAGACTTATAAAGCCAAAATAAATTGAAAATATCTTAAGTAGGGAACTCATTTAATACCCCTAACCTGCCCATCAGCATAGCTTAGCCTAGTCTACCTTAAATGGACTCGGAACTCTTACATTCACCTACAGTTGAGCAAAATGAGCTACTTCAAATCCATTTTATAATAAGAAGTGTTGAATATCTCACATACTATATAGCAGTAGTGGGAAAGATCAACATTCAAAATTTTAAGAAAATCAAACTGTGAAAGTTTGGCAACATTCAAGTAATTATGTGCTACTTCTTTCAGTAAGGAGAATCTAGACAAATTATTTGGTATTCTTTTGTATAGAAGATTTTCTATACGTTAGTCAATCATTTATTGATATCAGCAGATTTGGGGATATTAAGTTTATAGTCTAGATTATAATCTGATACTGTTATTTATTTTGTTGCTCAAATTATTCCAAATTTGCCTATGAGGAGATTTTTTTTTTCAGATGGTTCCTATATCCCTTTGACATCACCTCTCTCAATTGTTTTGTTTTCGAGCACTTCCTGACTGTCAGGTAATATAAGATGCTCTAGGCTCATCTCGTGAATTTTCTGATACTGACACAGAATCAGCCATAGTTCAAAGAACCCTGGGTCATTTCATTGTAAAATATTAATAGAAACAAGGATCTATGCTTTGTGTATATTGAATTAATTTTGTTTGTAGACTATTTGACCTCCATTTTTTGCATTTTAAGTAAAACATTTTGTGATTACCGTTTATGATATACAACTTAAAGTTTTCCGAATTTATCTTCTAATAATATCCTTTTCTATATAAGGTCACGAAAACCTTAACTTACAACACATTTTTCCTCTTCTTCCCCCTACCTTTTGCTCTATTATCATGCATTTTACTTCTTAGTGTGTAAGACCCATATTACATTGTATTACTTCTGCTTTAAGCAATTAAATTTTATATAAAGTATAAATTTTAAAAATAAACTTTTTATTTTTACTCACATATTCTAGGTGATAATTATTCTTTTATGTATTTCAAGATATCCATTTGGTATTTTTTTTTGTCTGACTAAAAACTTCTTTAAATATTCCCTGTAAATTCAATCTTCTGGTTCTTAGTTTCTATAGCTATTGTGTGTCTGAAAAAAAAAAAGTTATTTTAAAGTTTATTTATTTATTTCTTTGATAATAAGAAGTAGAGAACACACACCCCCAACAATGTCCTCAAACTGCCATCCATCCCCCACTTCAGCCAGGCCTAGATCATGAACACACACATGCCCATAATATTCAGTGAGGTTTCCAGACATGAACCTGGAACCTTACCATGTGGGTTAGCTACAGAGAGAATTGCATCTTACTACTGTGTCACTGTCTTACTCCTGGACAAAAAAAAAAAAAAATTTTTTTGAGAGGTTTTCGCTATAGGGCACGTGCGCTCGCCAGACAGACAGAGAGAGAGACAGAGAGACAGAAAGCGAGAAATCACGCCCCCCCCAGGGGGGATGGTCATGCCATAATCCCTTCTCCTCCATTCTCCTCTCGGGATCTTGGGCACGCACGCACATGCGCCCGGCGTGAGTTTTAAGCCACCAGGTCTGGGACATGAACCACGGTCAACTAAGTGGGAGTCCAGCGACAATCTTTTTTCATTTTATACATTGTATTTTTCTTAGAGATTTTTTGAGTGTTTTCATATATATTATCTATTGTACTTGACATGTTCAATTTTCCCCTACCTTCTTCTAGCATATAAAATAGTCATAACAATAGTTTTAATGTCCTTCTCTATTAATTCTATTATTCCTAGCCTTTGTGAAACTTCTTTCCATTAAGTTCTTATATGTGTCATATTGTCCTGATGCTTTTCATGCATTGTAACTCTTCGTGGATTACCAATTTGTTTCTTTTTTCTTTTTTCCCCTTTTTCCTGTTAAGAGCTAGATAGCATCGTATTCCGATTTTATTATTTTAATTTGCCATAGGGTTCATGCTCTTGTCAAAGAGAGAAACAGGGAGGGAAAGCGAGAAATTGCCACGCCCCTCTCCAAGGGAGATAGCCACACTACAGTCCCTTCTCTTTCATTGTGTTCTGAAGATTTTGGGCACACACGTACATGTGCTCAGAATTTATTTCCAAGTCACTGGTTTCAGGACTCAAACCACAGAAATAGCTATGTAGAAGTCCAGTACCCTAACTACCATGGCATCTGCTGGCCTCACCAAAAAGATTCTTTAGTTTTTAGTTTTCTTCTTGGTTGCACATGTGGCATTTGTAAAGGATTTCCACTTTGGAGGCTTGTCTTTAACTTTTTAGGTAGGACTAGAGTAGCCTTTATTCTAGGATTAATCTTGTGTCTCTACTGAGGCAAGATCCTCTAGAGTATTCTTTCTAATATATTATAAGGCTTGCCACTTCTGGCTTGTGGGAACAAAAACTACTTGTGAAGCTGAATTATTGATATTTTCCCCTCTGCTTTTTTTGGATGTGTACTTACTTGGTTTCAGATAGTTTCGTCACATGCACACACTAATCAGTACTTAGCAGAAGACTCTAGGGAGACCATCCTCTTACCTTGGGATCTATCTCTGTGAAGCTCTGCCTGTTATTTCATTCTGTGAATTTTAGCTGTCTGAATCTTCCCAGACTCACATTTCTATCCTATCAACTCAGATAATTTCTGGCTTTGTCTGGGTTCTTGCTTTCTACACTGAAGCCCATAACCTCTTTCTAGACAATAAGTGGAATAATCCACAGGATCCACCTTGCTTCTTGTCTCTTTCTTAGGGATCACTGCCCTGTCTACTTGATGATCAATGTTTGCAAATTATTATTTCATATATGTTATCTGAATTTTTATTTGTTTCAGGTAGGAAGGTAAATCTAGTTCCTCATAAGTCTATTTTGATATGAGTAAAAACTCATATATTATTTTAAATGTGGTAGGCAGAATAATGATGTCTAAAAATGTCCCTGTCCTAATCCCTAGAACCTGTGAATTTATAAGGTTACATGGTAAAGGGGAGTTAAGGCTGGAGATGGAACTAAGGTTCCTAATGAGCTGACTTTAAAATAGGATTATTTTAGATTATATCAGTAGGTACAAATCATCACGGTCCCTAAAAGTAGTAGTGAGGTGAAAGGGTATGTTGGTGTGATTTTACCTCAGAAGGACTCAGTCCACTGTGCTGGCTGGCTTTGAAGGCAGAGGAAGGCAGTCATGAGTCAAGGAATGCAGTCAGTCTCTAGGGGCTGGAAAAACAAAGAAAATCAGTTCAACCCTTGAACTCCCAGAAAGGAATGCACTACTGTCATTACCTTGATTTATAAACTGGTTAGACCAGTGTCTGACTTCTGATTTATGAAAGTTTAGGATAATAGATTTCCATGATTTTAATCCAGGAAGCTTGTAGCAATTTGTTTTAGGGGCAAAAGAAGATGAATGCAAATAGGTAGAGTAATATCTTAATGCATCATATTTCAGAATTAGAGTTGGGTCCCAGGCCAACTTCAAGTGTATCAGGATACTAAAAATTAGACTGGGATACAAAATGTCAGAATCCAGGCAAGTGGTTTCTACAAGTGCATGATCAGTGAGAACAGAAATCTGGTCTACAGTAAAGATTTTTTTGTGACATATCTAATACAGTAAAATTGTCAGTGAAGTAACTGGGCTAAGATTATGGCCATTCCAGAGGAAAGAAGTGAGGGTACCTAACTAGATACGAAACAAATCTAGTAAGGGGCTAAAAGGTACACAGCAGTAATGTCATTGATCCTACATAGGAAGGTCCCCAGTCTGCTTGTTTGTTTGTTTATTTATTTTTATTTTTGTGTTTTGGAGAGGTTTTTGCTATAGGGCACGTGCGCTCGTTAGAAAAACAGAGAGAGATAGAGAGACAAGAAGCAAGAAATCACCCCCCAGGGAGGATGGCCACGTAGCAATCTCTTTTCTTTCATTCTCCTCTTGGGATCTTGGGCACGCACACACACGTGCCCGGCCTGAGTTTAAGCCACCGAGTCTGGGACTCAAACCATGGTTGACTACGTGGGAGTCCAGTGACATAGCCATTTCACCAACTGCTGGTCCCGGTTTCCAGTTTATGTCCTGCAGCCTCCCTCTGCATATTGAGTGTGTATATATGGTTATACTATGAGCTGGCTGAGACTTGGGGATAATTGTGGCGTGAAGACCCTGTTTGGAGTATGTCTCTCTCTCTCAGATGAAGAAATTAGCAAATAAACTTTAAAAAAAGGAAAGAAACCTGGCAAATCCTGACAATATTTTTATAATGTTTCCCAGTGTGTATAGAAGCTAATTTGATTGAAGGGCTGAAAATGCACCAATAGTCAGATACACTATTATAATTTATAATCTGCAAATTATAATAATCTATAATTCATAAATTATAGATTTAAAATTATGTAATTTTAATTTTAAATATTATTTTTTATTCACAGTCATTATATGGACTTTTTAGAACAAAGAATCTTTCACAAATTTGAAAAAGGGGGGAAAATGGACATAAGCCCAATACACTACTTTTTAAAACATATTTGTGGTTTTATAATGTGCAAATCCTAACTGATAGGACATCAGCCATCAGTTAAATGTGCTATTCTGTTGATATCAACATAGGCATGCTTATTCACTATTGGATATTAATCTTGTGCTTTCTAGAGGATTAAGATATTGCCAGGGTAAATTATGGCAACATCTTTCTCAGAAAATAGAATATTTTTTCCAGCATCATCAACATGGGCTAACAGCTACTGCCAATAAAAATAAATCCTCACTGGCTTGGAAGTAATGATTCTAATGATTGAATTTACACTTACTGTTTCTGTTCCCGCTTCAGCCTTTCAACAAAATTGTTTTTGTCCCTCATTTATTGTTGGCATGCAAACATGTCTTCATCTCAATGAATAGAACTGTAATTGTTAAAATGTAACCCATTGTCTTATTAAAGAGCAGTGTCCAGGCTAATGCAAAATAAAGTAGCCTGGCAATTAACCATTGTATTACACAACAATACCCTGATAAACAATGAAAAGAGAATATTCCAATATTAATAAAGTATTTTTCTCAGAGAACAGCATGGGAATGATTTTGCCTGAGTATACTAGTATGTATGCAACTGTGGAGATAATGCTGAAAGCCAGTGATGAGAACAAACTGGATAAGATTTGGTATACCATGAATATGTATTTTAAAGTACTTTGAATAAATTTTCTGACAAACAATTACATGAAGTAAAAAATACTGTCAAGGCCATTGAAATCAGACCTTAATGATTGTACACAACAAGCCAAAGTAGTCCATTTAATTCCTTGATAGCTCTATTTGGTAGATGTTTCTGTTATATTAGGTATTACATGGGATGCTGATCTTTTATCGCTGTTGGTACTCAGAATCATTCTACTATTTGAAGTCAAATAAATGTACCCCTCACATGCAAACCAAGTGTTATTTTTAAATAAGAAACAATCCATTTTCTCAACTACATTGTGCATAAATAAAACTATCAATACAACAGTTAGACTTTACATGCATCTCTAATAGATTTCATTTGGATAATTCAACTAATGTTCTGATATATCAAAATATAGTTTTGGCTTGGTTGGGCCAGCCAGTGGTGTGGTGGTTAGGGTAGCTAGATCCCACATGACCAACGTTGTGATTCAAGTGTGGACCCAGTGCCTTAACTATCAGGCCAAGTGTGCACACACCCAAAATCCTGAGAAGAGAATGAAGGAGAATGAATTATGGCATAACTATTTTTTTTCACTTTCTCTCTTGTGCTCTCCCTCTCTGCCTCTGGCAAGCAAAACTTTATAGCAAAAACTATGTGTGTGTGTATGTGTGTGTGTGTGTAGGTTCTAACATACTAAGTCTTCTATCCATCCTAATGTCATATACAAATTATACCAGAATGCCATATCCTCCTAAAGAGCCGGTATACGAGCCAGCATTTGGCACGGTTGTTAAGGCACTGATCTCCCACATGGCCAACTCCAGTTTGAGTCTCAGACCCAGGTACTTCAAAATCATGCTGGACACAATGTGCATGCATGCCCAAATTCCTGAGAGGAGAATGGAGGAGAAGGGACTGTGGTGCGGTCATCCCCCCTGGGTGATGATTTCTCACTTACCCTTTCTCTGTCTCTGTCTTTCTCTCTCTGGTGAGTGCACACACCTCATGGCAAAAACAAAAAATCTTTAAAAATATAAAAGAGCTGATATATATTAATAGGGGAAATAACTGTGGTATAATATTGGTGAATATATTTAGGCTGATAAGCATTATCTAAGATAAGATTTTTCAACCAGTTAGAGGTCAACTTAGCATTATTATCCTCTAGTTCAGATTTCTTCATCTTTTCCAGAAAGACACAGTAAAACTGTTTGACCAAATTACAGATGTACCATTTCTGCTGTTACAGGTAGTCAGATAGTAATGAGCAAGGGTCCCAAGACACCAACAAAGAGGATATCAGACATATCACTTATTATCAGAGGATGCAGCCGAGCCCTGAGGCCAATGGGAAAAAAGGTTTTCTGACTTTTACTGATTAAGCTGTCTTTAGAATACCTGGGGCATCTAACTTTCTTTCCTTTTAGCAACAATGCATGTGTGCACAAGTACTCAGCTGTTCAACTGGTATTTCACCTTCCATTGGTAGTGCTAGACTGGTATGGGCAAAACTGGCCCTTCCCACAACTGAGCACCTGAATTGCCTTTAACAGGCAAGAAGTGTGCAAGCACAACAAAAGCCAGCAAAAACAAACAATAGATCCAGCTACAGTGTCAGACCTTCCCTCCTAGTATTCATGGCAAGATCCTACAATAAAAGTAATACCTAACCCCATTCCTGGTGCAGTTGCCACCTGGCAATCTACCCACTTGGACTCCTTTGGGCATACTATTAAAATTCTACCTTCCATGCTTTTCTCATGGCTGTGGCTTTATTTTTGTCTCAGGCTAGAACTCTAATCTTAGAGATCTGGGCCCAAAACATGAGCATCCCATCACAATGCTCGCAAGCTTCCCATCTGAAAACCCTACCACTCTATTTCCTTGATGTATTTATTAGTCTAGAACCTCAGTTATAAAGTGCATGAAAATGTTGAAAACAGTGCTCATGATCTCATTTCAAAACAGCCAACAAGATATTTAATGATTCACTCTGTAATTTTACTGAAATTGCAAGACATAACACAAAAGTTCCCCTTTCTCTTTATGAAAATCAGGAAAACATTTTTCCATCTTCAACCTTCTGACTCAATTCAAATGTTTCATAATGATAAAAAAAACCTCACTGGCATCTTAGTGATGCAACTGTTAAGCTAATTAAGAACTCTCTTGTGATTAATTTGGTCAAGATTCTTGAATACATCTCAGGTGCTCTCCTAACTTCTCCTTACATATGTTTAGACTGAATTTTCCAGTTTTAAAAATATGTTGATCACAAATACAGGTATTATTACAATACAGATATGTGGATTACATATTTTTAAATCTGGAATGTACATATTTTTTCTGGGAAGATGAAAAGACAGTAGGAATTGAGGATATTGGTTTCATCTTCATAATCCACAAAGATCACATCCCCTTTCTTAAATGCCGCACTTCCCCCCCCTTTCTTTAGTTTATATTTTATTTTTAAATCCCATGTGGATGAATATATGACTTTGTAATATCTACCAATTTCACCCTTATATCATTATTTGTATATTGCAACATCTATTTAAGTGATTTTATTTGTAGAAAATTAATCTCGAAACAAATTGTATACTTTCCAAAAGAAATAAATTCAAAATGGATCACAGACCTAAATGTATAATGCAAAATGATTAAATCTTGAAATAAAACATAGGGGAAAACTTTTCTGACCTTGCATTTTGTAATGACTCATTTTTTGTTTGTTTTTAGGTTTTGTCACAGGACATGTGTGCTTGCTGGAGAGAGACCGGAGACAGTGAGAAGGAAAGTAAGAAATCACTCCCCCAGGGAGGCTGATCATGCTGTAATTCCTTCTCCTCCACCCACTTTACTCCTGGGATTTGGGGCATGCACGCACATTGACCTGGCATGATTTTCAAGCCACAAGCTCAGGAACTCGAACTACAGTTAGCCATGTGGGAGTCCAGCACCTTAACTGCTATGCTACCAGCTGGTTTTAAAGATGACCATTTTGAAAAAAAAAAAAATGTTTTTACCATATGGTGTGTGTGCTTGCTCAAGAGAAACAAAGGTGGAGAGTGAAAAATCATCCCCCACCCTTGAGGGATGGTCACATCTCTTCCATTCTCTTCTCAGGATTTTAGACACACACATACACACACACTCATGCCTGGCATGTTTTTCAACCAGTTTGGTCCAGGATTCAAGCTGTATAGTTGGTGGAATCCAGTTGCTTTAACCATCAAACCACCAAGTAGCCCAATGATGACTCTTTAGATACAGCATCAAAAACCCAATCCGTGGGGAAAAAAAGTTAGATTTCATTCAAATAAAAAATAGAGCAGGATCAAGAGTGGGATGAGATGGCAGAAGCTCAGGAAAAAGGAGTTTAACAGACACCAGAATGTAAGGTTCTTTGTTGAAAGCAAAGTACATGGTAATATCCTTGATTTGATTACCACACATTGCATAAATGTCTTGAAAATCTATTTGGTACACAGTAAAGATGTCCAACTAAACGTAAATAACGAATTATAAATAAAAAAGATATTATTAACAAAATGAAAAGATGTACTAGAGATTGGGACAAAAATCTTTGCAAAACATACACCTGATAAAGGACTGGCATCTAAATTATACAAAACCTCTCAAAACTCAATAATAAGAAAATAATCCCATTAAAAAGTGGGCAAAAGATCTGAAGGGACACACAAAGAATATTTATAGATGACAAGTAGGCATGTGAAAAAGTGCTCGGCATCATAGAACATCAGGCAACTGAAAGTTGAAATAGCAATGAGATATCACTAGTAACTGTTAAGAATGGCTAAAACC
The DNA here is from genome assembly GCF_000334495.1 of Tupaia belangeri chinensis. Classification (NCBI taxonomy): domain Eukaryota; kingdom Metazoa; phylum Chordata; class Mammalia; order Scandentia; family Tupaiidae; genus Tupaia; species Tupaia belangeri. The sequence continues at coordinate 155,023 of NW_006203847.1, read as the reverse complement.
TGAAACACTGAAAACACTAAATATTGGCTTAGAAAGAGGAGCAACAGGAACTCATTCATTGCTGGTGGCAATACAAAATGGTAGAGCTTCTTTGGAAGATAGTTCAGCAGTTCCTTATAAAACTAGACATATTCTCAGCATGTGATTCAGCAATTGTATTATGTTATTTATGCAAATGATGTGAAAACTTAAGTTCATGGGACCAGCAGTTAGCGTAATGGCTATGTCACTGGACTCCCATGTAGTCGACCACAGTTCGAGTCCCGGACCCGGTGGCTTAAACTCACGCTGGGTGCGTGTGTGTGGGTGCCCAAGATCCTGAGAGGAGAATGGAGGAGAAGGGATTGTGATGTGACCATCCCCCCTGGAAGGTGATTTCTCATTTTCTGTCTCTCTGTCTCTCTCTGTCTTTCTGGCAAGTGCACCCATCCTATAGCAAAAAACTCTCAAAAAAATTAAATATAAAATAAATAAAATAAATAAAACTTATGTTCAAACAAAAACCTGCACGAGTGTTTATAGTAGTTTTATTTAAAAGTGCTAAATTTTTGAAGCAATCAAGATGCTCTTTAATAGGTGTATGGATATACACACAAAGGTACATCCATAAAAGAGGCTAAAAAAGAAATGAGTTATCAAGCTATGATGACACAAACAAGAACCTTAAATGCATATGGCTAGAAGCCATATGAAAATAATCCAATCTGAAACATCTATGTATTGTATAATTTCAACTACATGGTCTTTGGAAAAGGCAAAACTATAAAAGCTAATACTAGAGGTTGCTAGAGGTTCAGGGCAGAAGGTAGGGGTGGAGGAGAAACAATTGTAAATGGAGAACAGGGGACTTTTAGGGCAGTGAAATTATTCTGTATGATGCTATACTGGTACACATAGTAATGAAACTTTTGTCAAAACCTATAGTATTTACAGCATAATGGATAAATTACAATGCAAACTATGCCTTTATTACTAATTATTAGTTAATTAATTTTAACTACACAAATGCAATGCCAATATGATGTTAATAATAGGGAAAATGTGTGTAAGGGAAATGAGGTATTTGGGAACGCTCTATACTTTCTGTTCAATATTTTTCTGTTACAACTGTTTCTTCCTTTTTTGGGGGGGTAGAGATTTTTCCCTTAGGGGGTGTGCACTTACTGGAGAGAGAGAAGAGAGAGACAGAGACAGTGAGAGGGAAAGTGAGAAATCATCCCTTGGGGGAATGACCACCACAATCCCTTCTCCATTCTTCTCAGGCTATTCATTATAAACAAATGAAAATATTTGACTCAGATTTTACTTTTGACCATTTGCAATTTCGTCCTTAAAAAAAATGAACTTAGGGCAGCATAGCTCCCTTCTCTGTTATTTACTGCTCCCTAGAGTTTCTTACTGCAATAATTTGCAGTTATTACAAAATATCATTTTGGTATTTCAGGACACCAAGCCCTATCTATTCTATTTCACATGTAACTTTAACTGTACTCTGTCTTTTTAAACCTTGCTTAGATTTTTCTAATATCCCTCAAACAGGTCATCTTTACACAGTGAATACTCCCATAAATCTGTATTCATTTTCCGCCGCCAATATCCTTTTTAAATCCAAAATATGTAAAATCTATCATTTAAACACCTCACTATTTTTTTCCAATTTATGTTTATCTTTTCTCTTTTATTTTCTTTGCATGGTATACAAGATCCAAGTAGTTCAGCTGTACCTATATGTTATTGTTCTCACAGCACACTTTATACTAAACAGATATACCATGTACACAGAAATATAAATACACAATGTGACAAATACACATTTATTTTGCTTAAATATGCCATATTCTATTATTTCTCTGTCATTTCACTCATGTTGTGTTTTCTCATTTTACCTCCTATCTAGACTGAGCTTCCAAAATTCATTTAGGAGTCATGTAAAATTTGTGTCTTGCTAAATTTTCCCTAAGTTGAATTGTTTGCTTCCCCCAAAATAATTTATTCAAAAGCCTATTGTAACCCCCTAGTATGATTGTTTACTTACTTACATGTTTGTTTTCTAATTTATTTAGATTAATAGGTTCTTTATTTTTTTTTCCCTTTTTTTGGAGAGGTTGTTGCTATAGAGCGCGTGCACTCGCCAGACAGACAGAGAGAGACAGAAAGTGAGAAATCAACCCACCCGCCCCCCGGGGGGATGGCCACGCTGCAATCCCTTCTCCTCCATTCTCCTCTCGGGATCTTGGGCACACACGCACATGCGCCCGGTGTGAGTTTAAGCCACCGGGTCTGGGATTCAAATCGCGGTCAACTACATGGGAGTCCAGCAACATAGCCATTACACTAACTGCTAGTCCCAAGATTAATAGGTTCTTTTGAGAAGATATTGTTTTCTATTTTACTCAGTGCCAGATAATATCTTGCACAGGGAAAAAATTTAACTGTTCAAAAATCTTTAAAATTTTATGCAAAATATTTGACTATTTTTAAATAAATGAATATATTTGAGCAAATTATTCCACATTACATTTGTAAATTATAACATCGTTTGTACTCCATACATATATACAACTCTAATTTGCCAATGTATAATTAAAAAATAAAAATTACAAACTAATAATGCTAGTTTACCTTTCATCCTAAATGGCTGGTTTATTTTAAATAAGATTTATTTTTTCTTTTTCATATTCATGGCCGATCAGTACATTTCTTTGAAAAGTTTGACATGAAAGTTCAGTGTATTATTGCTCATAGTTTGTGCATTGCCCTATAACTGCATCTAAAAATGTTATTTTCAGGTTTTTCCCGAAATTATTTTAGTAACTGTACAAAATTTAACTGGATTGTCATTGTAAATGGCTTAATTACCACATAAATTCCAAACGTTTTGACCAATAGGACACTTCACACAATGCTCCGCTGGACAGTTTGCTATGCATATGGGATACTACAGTGATTAAAAAAAACTCAGAAAAATTTAGCTCTGTAGTTATGTCTTTAGCATGGCAGCATTTTTAATATTTGCCCTCTCTGAAGGAGAATATCTTTTCTCCTTCCAAAAGACAAAGCATAGTTAAGCCTGAGAAATTCTTTAGCAGGTAATGGTATAATATCACTGAAATAAAATAGGTATGGGAATTATCATTAGATTGAAACATTTCACTAAGGTTTTCAGGGGGTTATTAATCCTAAACCAAGTGACCATTATCCATATCTTCCACTTTCCATATAGAACTGCTTAAAAAAGTCACTGATGTATCATTTTGTATTTAAGCACTCATCACTCTATTAAGTTCAAAGGATCTTATTACAATGTTAGTATAAAGGTAAATAAGATTTTGTTACAATAATATCCATATTATCTCTTTTTATTACCCAATAACTCCATTAATATATTCTCATTGGTCAAATTCAAGCAATAGTGATTTTTAAATGTAAGTATGTTAGATTTGAGCTTTTTCCCACTCTGCTACTACCACCTACTGTTAACAGTTCACTTTTCTCAAGAGGTAATTTTTGTAAATATTCTGGTATACATTTTTCTGATCTCTTTCTATATGGACACACTCATTAATATGAATAATCCATGCTTTTAAGACATAAATGTGGTTGGTGATATCTTTAAGCTCCTTAAAATATATGTTAGTGTTCCTTTTATATCATTACAATATATGTTAGTATCCTGTACAGATTTTCTCTTTTATGCATCGAAAAACATAATAGGCCCTGTCACAGTGGTGCTCATGAATACTGGCTGAATTACCAGGTGAAAATTGTTTGTATACTAAGCTTACAGTAAATAATAATTGTTAGATAATAATATGTTAAGGTACGAGTTACCATAATTTAGTGAATCATTTATTATAGATTACCTGTGGTTTTCCACCATTACCAACAGTTACACAGAGATCAACTCTGTTAACATAACCTCAGCATCTATCAAGTATTTCTAGAAGCTGGCTTGTTCCTCCAAGTATATGTTCATTTTAATTTTATCTATGCTGCCAAAGCACTTTCTAAAAAGACATTTCATTGATTTACTAAAGCTGTTTATATCCTGTGGAATAGTCTCTTCATCTGCTATTAAATCCTATGTAACAAATATTTGTTCCCATTTTGACACTTTTTAAAATAACTTTTCATCTATTATCTTTCATCAAACCTAAATTTAAAATTCTAATTAGGTAAAATAATTTATTTTTATCTTTAACAACTTTTGGATTTTCTATATTGCTTAAGATCCACTTCAGGAAACATTTTCTGAAAAGGTCAAAGTAGTAAATATTTTAAACTTTATAGGCCACATATGGTCATTGTTAAGATATTCTTCCTTGTGTGTGTGTGTGTGTGTGTGTGTGTGTGTGTGTGCATGCATGTGTGTTTTTTTTAACTATCCCATTAACATGTAAAAACCATTCTTGACAGGTTGGACTTAGCCTGCAAGCCAGACTTGACCTTTCAACCATAGTTTGCTGACTCTCCTTAAGAATATTATAAAACAATTCTACGATATTTTCTACTAGCCTATAAGGTAGTAAAACGAAGAGCTTAAAAATAAATTCTGTTAATCCACAGAGACAAGCTGAAATAGCTAACCCTTGACTCAACATGAAAAAAAATTATACTCAGTGAAAATAAATCATAGAATATTGTCATATAGATGTTTGATTCAAGATATATGTATGGCACAATGAAACTATAATAATTTAAATGGTCTAGGGAATTGCACTGTAGGCTAATTGGACAAACATATTTAAAGTAATAAGCACAGAAACCAGAATACTCAAAATTCTCATAATCTAAAATTACTCGAATTTAAAAAAATTGTCTCAACTTATGAAAAACTACTAGACAAAAGAAAAAATAGCTCATTGTGAGTTAATGAAAACAATCAACAGCAGATTGCCAGATATCTTCCTAGATTCCATTACAGAAAAGATTTAAAATGTTTAAAGAAATAGAAGGAAAAAAATGAAATGAAAATAGGTTAGTGTCGAAACAAGCAAGTAATAAATAGAATAAAAATTAACATTGATGGAATTAAAAACTCAGTGAGTATGGTTTCAGATCAGAGAATAGAGAGTTTACAGGTATTATTCACAGAAAGATGGACAAATTGCAAATTACTAATGCCCTGATCTCTGAAAACTGAGGTCTCAAAGACTACCAACCCAGTATCTGGAGAAAAATATGTATTCAGAAAGGAGAAACATGAAAGAAGGATTTGCTTAGTGAAGACAAAAGCCTCTGAATCCACAGAAACCGGTTAGACTCAGGCAGACATTTTAAATAAATGCCTGAAAGTTCAATGTGAGTTAACCTGAGAATGTGAAACTCCTAGGGACCACCAAAAGGGGAGATTTGCACCTTGCAAGCTGTACCTTAAGAACCCCCCACCAGACATTGAGAGGAAAGATGGGAAGAATCCTGAGAAAGCTTCCTCTAGAGTGGTGGCTTGTGGAGGAGAATAGCAACTACTGCCAAAGTTACACACAGCTCCATTTCTCCTCTCTCTTCTATGACAAAACTCATTCATATGCAGGGAAAAAGGCAACAAAAAACAGCCTGAAGGCACTGGCAATATTCCACGGCCTGGAGAAGAGACAGGAAAATAATAGACCTACTTTTTCAGAGAAAGACAAAAAATATATGTTGGTTGTTGGTCAGGAGCCACGCCCAGTTCTTAGGGGCTACCGATAAGATAGGCGATAGAACTCTAATCAACAGGTTGTCAGGACATAGACCCAAAGACAGTGTAGCAGAAGCTATGCAGTCACAAGCAACTGCTTGCATATAGACTAGTTTAGAGCAATGAGTAATTTAGTTATAATCTGCAGCTCCAAGGTTATGGTCTTTGTGACCCAGAGATGCCAAAGAATGCAGATTCTCAAGGTCAGTTGGCCCCACATAAAACTTTAGCAATAGATTATTTCACTAATGGGATATTTTAATATTTAAATGTTTTATCATTATTTTTCCTACGGCATTGAATGAAAAATAGAATGAAAATTCTATTTTTATTATTCATTTTTTTCGTTCAAATGTATATTCATTGATGTTTATATTGCTATACCATCTTTATTTTCTTTGATATTGGGATTCTATATTTTTCTGTTTTAATTTCAGCATTTAGATGAAATTATTATGAAAAGTAGATGAAAAAGTTTATATAACACATACACACACGTGTATGTATCTTTACATTTTACATTTATTCTAATCACTTATGTATTTTGGTTTATTTGTTTGAAGTTGTTTCTTACACTCTCTTTTTGTTGTTTTTTTTTTTTCCTTTTTAAGTTTTGTTTTCAAAGTTTATTTTTCTTTTAATGAATCCACAGTTTTTACTTGAACTTTTTGGAGACTTTCTATGACATTTTAACATTTTTACCTAATGAATGTAAGCACTAATGTCTATAATTACCTTCACTCTCTTCCTTTCTAGATAGATGTTGTTTTATTGTATAATTTTTTAAAGAGCGATTTTTGCTACAGGGTGCATGTACTTGCTGGAGAGACAGAGACAGAAAATAAGAAATCATCACCTGGGGGAATGGCCATGCCACAATCCCTTCTCCTCCTTTCTCCTCTTGGGATTTTGGGCATGCACCCACACGCACCCAGTGTGTTTTAAGTCACCAGGTCTGGGACTCGAACTAGTATCAACTACATTGGAGTTCAGTGGTGAAACCATTACACCATCTGCTGGTCCCATGTTTTTTGTATATTATTTAAGGAAGGTACCTATTTTCATCTTTTTCTTTTTCTTTTTCTTTTTTTTGGAGAGGTTTTGCTATAGGGTGCATGCGCTTGCCAGAAAGACAGAGAGAGACAGAGAGACAGAAAGCAAGAAATCATGCCCCAAGGGAGATGGCCACACTGCAACCCCTTCTCCTCCATTCTCCTTTCGGGATCTTGAGCATGCATGCACAGGTGCTTGACATGAGATTAAGCCACCAGGTCCGGGATTTGAACCAGGGTCGACTACATGGGAGTCCAGTGACATAGCCATTACACTAACTGCTGGTCCAAATTTTCATCTTGTTAATAAATTATTCTATCATCATTTATTTAATATCCTTTCTCTCCACATTAGTCTGTTATGTGTAAATGTTCACTAGAAGCATTTTTTCCTAAGTTTACTATTCTGTAAACAGTAAGCTTGTTTGCTTCCCCAGTATTTCATTGTGATGATTAAAACAGCTTTATAATGCATTTTTAAATCTGGTATAACAAGCCTCCTACTTTATCCTTCCCTTTTAAATATGTCTCTATCATTCTTGGTTCATTACTCTTCTGTATTATTTTAGAAGCAATCTGTGAATTTCAATAGTAGAATATGTGGATCAAGTGGGAAAATGGCATACTATTAATACAGTATATTCTTATTCTTTTTATTTCTTCAATCTGCTCAGAAATTATAAATTGATTTCTATTGCTTCTTATCCCAGAGATTCTTTTCACATGGGTATTTAGCCTGATGGAATTATATTATTATTGCTATTATCTTTTTTTATAATTTATGGGTGTTTGCACTGTTTACCTAATAACCCACCTCCATACTTTCCATTATTTTAGCTATATCTTTTTTTATTTATAAATTAAATATTCTTCATTAAAAAATAATTTTTTCCAGTCTATTTGCTCTAGTTTGGGAATTGCTTCCATTCTTCTTAGTGTACATCACTTAGAATTTTCTTTACTGATGTCTGTTGGATAAAAAATCTTATTTTTCCAACAGTGTCTTCGTTTTACCCATTACTATTTTCCCTTTCTGTTTTTACAGAATACAAAATTTAGACTGAAAATTATATTATTATTCAGCACTTTTTTTCTGAGAGGTTTTTGCTACAGGGTGTGTGCGCTTGCCAGAGAGAGAGGGAGAGGAAGAAAGCGAGAAATCACCCCTCCGGGGGGATGGCCATGCCACAATCACTTCTCCTTCATTCTCCTCTCGGGATCTTGGGCACATATGCACATGCGCCCAGCATGAGTTTAAGCCACCAGGTCCAGGACTTGAACCATGGTCAACTACATGGGAGCTCAGCAACAAAGCCATTACATTAACTGCTAGTTTCTCAGCACTTTGAAGATGCTGTACTTCCATTTTCCATCAACAATACTGTTAATTCAGCTATCAGACTGTGGTAGGCAGAATTCTAAGGAGGCACCAAAGACTTGGTACCTGGTATGCACAGTCTTATATAGCTCCATCCTCTTGAATGTGTACAGGACTTGTATGCATAATAGAATTTTACTTCCATTATTAGATTACCTTGTACAGTAAAGGTAAAGGAATTATGCAGATATAATGAAGATCTATAAATCAGTTGATTTTGAGTTGATTAAAAGAAGGACTATTCTGGGCCAGCAGGTGGTGTGGAGGTTAAGGCAACTGGATACCATGTAGCTGACTGCACAGTTCGAGACCCGGATCCAGTGACTTGAGAATCATGCCCAGAGAGGGCACATGCATGCCCAAGATCCTTAGAGGAGACTGGAGAAAAAGGGATTGTGGCATAGTCAACTACCATGGAAGGTAATTTCTTCCCCCCCCCCCAT
>NW_006203847.1:121292-144999 GCF_000334495.1 Tupaia belangeri chinensis | reverse complement strand
CTGTAGGGCGCGTGCCATGCCACAATCCCTTCTCCTCCATTCTCCTCTTGGGATCTTGGGCATGTACACACATGTGCCTGGCGTGAGTTTAAGTCACAGGATCTGGAACCCTAACCGTGGTCGACTACATGGGAGTCCAGCAACGTAGCCATTATGCCATCTGCTTGTCCTGAAACTTAATTTTTTTCTTCTTTCTTCTGTTTTGTTTTTGTTTTTGTTTTTTGTTTGTTTTTAAGTTTCAAAACAAAGAACCAATGGCAGGAGAAAGGTATTTTGGAATCCTGATCTAAAATTGTCCCTATTATTTTAACTTTACCTTATTTTGTCATCAGCATATACGCTGCATGTATCTCTGATCAGCATGTATACAGTATCTGCATTCAAGTAATATAAATGTAACACGCTACAGCATGTAACAGAATTCTTTCAGATTAACAGTCAATTAATATGTAATTTATCTAATTATGTATCTATGCATCTACATTGCTCTCCATTTTGGCCGCACTATACGATGACCAACAACTCTGCTTGTTCAAAACTTAGGAGTTTCCTGTGATGCAGGAATTTCAGATCTAAAGCTGGGACAATCAACGAAAAACCTAGACAACTGGTCACTATGTAAGTGTATGATGAAAAACTTTATTACTTATCCAGTGAGGTCACTATGTAAGTGTATGATGAAAAACTTTAATATTTATCCAGTGTCATTTAAAAGTCAGAATTTTTGAAGTCCTCTGAAATTAAAAATGTACTTACAAAACTAAATGATATCTGCATTTCCCTTTCTAAAATTTACTTTGAATTTCCATACACCAAAGATACTTTTGTAGTTAGGAAATAATATGCAATTTCTTTCTTGGGGTACTTTCTTAAGGATACATTAATTGTGTGTAGTGAGTCTCTGAGAGTGTCTAATTGAAAAGTAACTGATTCAATCAAGAGTCCCCTAGTTGGGACTTTGTAAAAATAGTTAAAGTTCAAAGAAGTCAACATTAAGAGTAAGTTTGTGGGGGGAAGGGGACATAAAACTAGTTCATGAACGAAAAAGGAAAATACAAAGCATCCTTTGAAGTTTGATTCTGATGTTAACTAATCCTCACCCATCCAGCATACTTTCCATGCATATTACCATGAAACAAAAATATTTAAAATACAGCTCAGGGAAACTGGGGATTCTTTCTTCCCAAGAGTGCTAAAACTGTATTGATTTCTAGCTCAATTATTCTGAAGGATCCTGCAATTTTAAATTAGTACAAATACTGTATGCAATGGCTCTTCCTGACTCTCCATTTTTCCTCTGCATCTTCACCCTGGACTCAAGCCATATTAGAGAACCCTAAGACCACAAGAGAGATACCAGAATAGAACACAGAAAATGAAAGAGAAATACATTACTTAAAGAAACAATTGCTTTCCTTTAAGTTTACCTGTTTATAGCTCTAGAGGCCTCTGTGGAATTTGTCTGGATAATTACCTTAGGAACATTTCCTATTTTTGTTTTTTAGTATCCCATCTTCCTCAATATCACGTGACTAAACCTTGTTCTAATTATTCATTTTTTCATCCTAACAAGTTAACAATAAAATGATGCTGTCTAATTTTGTGCTTTAAAATAGTCCAGAATGAATAAAAATATTTTTTAAAATTATTCTTTTGCCATACTGTCTATTAAAAACTGATTTGGTAAAGCTTTCTTTTTCTATCTGTGACCTTTGTCTTTGCTGTGAAACATAGTCTTTATTACTCAAAAATGGTTTCCCAATGCATTGCACTTTCAATAGAGGAATGTGAAGTATCAAGTATTTTTCAGAATAGTTTTCAATGCAGCAGTTTTTCTTGATGAAGTTACTAGAATTTTTATTCTTGTGTGTGAGAAATTCTATTATGTCATCAGGAAAGTCATGACATATTTTTCTATGGTTTCCTATGAAAAATGTGTCTTAACTTTCTGGACAACCCAATGTTTTGAACTGTAGGCTCTTTTCGTTTGCTCAAAACTAGTTTATAACATAGATCCGGTTGACAGTTTTCTTAACTACATTTGATCATGATTCTGAGGTAGGGTGTTTGCTGAAAAGAGTAGTTTCAGTTACATTTTGACTAAACCAAAAGAAAAAAAAAGTATGTTTTTAATCTCTTAAAAATTGAATAAACATTTCTAGCTGAATTTTTTTTTGAAGTTAAACTTTAAATTTTGTGCATACATTTCTTAATGAAGAATAAATTCTGAGTAAGTTTAAAATAGGTATTTTGGGGCCAGCAGATGGTGTGGAGGTTAGAGCATGTGGAACCCACGCAGCTGACTGTGACTCTTTTGTCTGCTCCTTGAAACTCTTGAATAATGAAGCAAATAAAAAGATAACAATTCCCATTACTTGATTCTCTAAAGCAGGAATCACCAACCTCCCAGGCCACAGACTGGTACTGGTCCATGGTCCATTAGGAACTGGACTGTAGAGAAGGAAATCAGCAGTGAGAAAGTAAGCTAAGCTTCATCTATATTTACAGCCACCCTCCATCACCCACATTGCCGTCTGAGCACTACCTCCTGTCAGATCAGCAATGGCATTAGATTCTCATAGGAATGGGAACCCTGTCGTGAACTGCACATGTGAGGGATCTAGGTTGCATGCTCATTATGAGAATCTAATGTCTGATTATCTGAGGTGTAGCTGAGGCAGTGATGCTAGCACTGGGAGTGACTGCAGATACTGATTAACATTAACAGAGAGGTTTGACTGCACAGAGACCATAATAAATCAATTGCTTGCAGACTCATATTTAAAAAAAAGAAGCATGGAAAGTAACTGTAGATACCAGAGACAGTATGGGAGGAGGGTGGGAGAAGGTCCCGGGTGAGAGGTGGGGAATCAAGGGAGAAAAAAAAGAAAGAGAAGCAAAATATATAAGAAACAAGAAATGGAAAATTGGCTGACAATAACACGTATGGTCATATCCTTGATTGGGCTAATATGCAGTGTATTCTGGATGGAAAATCTCTTTTTGTATACTGTAATGATGTATAGTAAGTGAATGTAAATAAATAAATTTGAAAAAATATATAATAATAAAAAATAAATAAGTAGATTTCAGTAATTACCATCAGAAAATAAAAATGAATAAATTCTGATATAGAAAAAACAAAAAGCCCTATCAGTGAGAGGCAAGTAGCAATTGAGCACCTGGTGGCAGGTTTTATAATGCCAAGTAAGTCGATGTACTTCACTTGTATAGCTGTATCTGTTGGCAAGCTTTAAGTCTGCCCCTTCCTCCCAACCTGGTCTGTGAAAAAATTGTGCTCCACAAAACCAGTCCCTGATGTCAAAAAGGTTGGAGACCAGTGCTCTGAAGTTACTCTATTCTCTGATAATTTAAGTAGGAATTTACCTGTGAGGCTTTTACCTCTTGCTTAGTATAATCAACCACCTCAGTTTGCTTGGGACTGGATTTGACAGCATCTCTGGGCTTGATGTTTTCAGTTTTAAAAGTAGGTCAAGTTTCAGCTAGTGGCGCGGTGATTAAGGTGGCCAGATCCCACATGGCCAACTGAGCAGCTCAAGTCTTGAACCTGGTGGCTTGAAAAATATACCAGGCATGTGTTTGTGCATGCTCAAAATCCTGAGAGAAGATTGGAAAGGGATTACGGTGTGGCCATCCTTTCTTGGGGGCTGATTTTCACTTCCTCTCTCTCTGGTAAGTCCACACACCTAATAGCAAACTAATAAATAAAAGCAGATCAGTTGATGGTAAGCAGGCATGAATTCATCACCATGGGTAAAATAGACCTTTGCATGCCAATCACCATCCCACCTTCTACTATGAGCTGTTCAAATATTTTCAGGGAATCACGCCTTTAAAATCGTTATAAAGAGACTGTGAGATATGAAAGGGTTTAACTCTGGATAACTAAAACGCAGTATCTATAATTATCTGGTTGGCACAGATACGGTTTTTGTGAAATAGAGAGCAAACATGGTATCTCCTTTGTGTATTGTCAGCAACTCAAGTTTTTTCTGCGTTGCCACTAGGCTACCATGTGGTCCAATATATAATTTTTATTTTCAAATTTTTTTTAATATATTTTTAAAAATATTTTTCCATCATTCTTTAGTATTCAGGGTTAGGTAAGAGAAGTTTAAAAACAGCATAATTCTTTTTTCTAAGTAAACATTTGTATCAAAATATTTTATTCTTTAAAGTTTAATAATAATTTCCAATTATCATTGGTAATCAGAAATGTTACAAAATATGTCAGCATATATGTATTTCTGTGAAGAGAATAATATTTGTCATTGAATTTATTTTCTATCTAGTGTCACATCAGCCTAAATCCTATGAGATGGTGGTAGTGTTAGAGAAAAGGAAAGACCAGGAAAGAAAGACGAATAAAGAATATGCTTCAACCCAATCAAGTGATATTAGTGGCTCTTACCACATAGAAAGGCAATAATTGACCACTTATAGTTTTATTACTATTCCTTAAGGACCAATATCAGTAAGATATAACTGGGAATTATTATATTCTTCAGCACTCTGCTTAATTCTCTGCCTCTTCGATTGAACTATTCTATGATGATAACAACTATTTTTTTTTTTGGAGAGGTTTTCGCTACAGGGCGCGTGCTCTCGCCAGACAGACAGAGAGAGACATAGAGACAGAAAGCGAGAAATCACCCCCCAGGGGGGATGGTCATGCCGCAATCCCTTCTCCTCCATGCTCCTCTCAGGATCTTGGGCATGCACATGCACATGCCCGGCGTGAGTTTTAAGCCACCGGGTCCAGGACGCGAACTGTGATCGACTACATGGGAGTCCAGCGACATAGCCATTACGCTAACTGCTCGTTCCCGATAACAGCTATTTCTATACAGCCCAGGACACCATAGGTCCTATAGACTGGAGATATTTATAATTATTTCCAATCTACATGAACAGTTGTATATATTTGCTGGGTACAGTGTGATTTAGGAAAAAAGTATATTTTGGGGCCAGCAGTTAGTGTAATGGCTATGTTGCTGGACTCCCATGTAATCAACCACAATTTGAGTCCCGGACCCAGTGGCTTAAACTCACGCCGGGTGAATGTGTGTGCGTGCCCAAGATCCCGAGAGGAGAATGGAGGAGAGGGGATTGCGGCGTGGCCATCCCCCCTGGGGGGTGATTTCTCGCTTTCTATCTCTCTGTCTCTCTCTGTCTTTCTGGCAGCACACACGTCCTATAGCAATAACCTCTCCCAAAAAAAGAATATTTTATGTAATGATCAAATTAGAACAATAAGTGTATCCACCATCTCAAACATTTGTCATTACATTTTGCTCTGCACATATGAAATTCAGTCTTCTACTTTGAAGCCTACGTTGAATTGAACAGAGGTATTCTTTTTCTTTCATTCTATTTTACATTTTTGAAACCATACTGCTTCTGTTGTTATAGAGTCATAAAATTATACAAAATTATAAGAAATATTTTGAACATTATCTTTAAAATTCAGTATTTTGAAATTTTGAAAGTTGTTTGTAAACTGTCAAGAACTATGGAGTATGAGCTAAAATTTTTTGCTATGTAAAGTAAATGTTTGTGGAACAGAGGTATTCTTGATTCCTCAAAAGGTGTTGGTGATGTGAAGGGAAGGGAAAGCATTCAAATCCTTAAAGCCAACACTTAGAAATTAGATAGAGAATAAAACCCACTGGAGATTTCCCCAAGGTCACATTACAATGCTACAACATATAAAACCTATTATAGCCAAGATTTTAAAATGTATTCATGTATTCAACAAATATTTGTTGTTGAACTCTTATCCATCAGGCAAACATACTAAGCATTGGCAATAAAGCAGTGAATAAAACAGACAATAATCCCTGCTCTCATGGAATTTACATTCTACGACATGTGCGTTCACAGAAAAGGTTGATACTTCATAAACAATTAAAATACATAGTATTAGATCATACTAAATATCATTATGAAAAGTAAAATAGTGGAAAGGAGTCAGGAAGTGTTTTGGGCATAGTAAAGAGGCAGGCAAGTTTTGGGGCCAGCAGATGGCATAGTGGTTATATTACTGGACTCCCACATGGCTGTCCCTGGTTTGAGTTCTGGACCCAGTGACGTGAAGATTACGTTGGGTAAGTGCATGCCTAAGATTTCCCACGTTGCCTCCCACTGCTTCTGTCTCTCTCTGTAGGGTGAATGCACGCATCCTAAGGCAAAAGCCTCTTTTTAAAAAAAGAGGCAGGCAAGTTTCTTATTATGTAGGTTTTTTCAGTAAGGTGATCAGGATAGGATTTATGTACGGCAATATCTGTGTAAAAAAAAAGGAGGTGAGGGAGTGAGAATTCATATTTTATAGAGGAAGCACTTTCCAGCCATAGGAAGTATAAAGTCTCTGACTTGTGATTTGGCTATTGTGTTGCAAGTGAAGTACGGAAGCCTTTGTGACTCTTTCAAAGAAATTATTGCAGAGTGGCAGAGTGGTAGTAGATGGTCAGAGGTAGTGGGGAGTTTGTGAAGTCAAACGTATCTATCCAGGTCCAGCTTCCATAGCAGAAGAAAAGTAAGCACTAACATATATCGTTTTTTTATTTATTTTTTATTTTTTTATTATCATCATAATTTTCTTTATATTACATTGGATTACATATAACTTTACACTGTATTACACTGGTTTTTCAAAAGGGAATGCCATGCAAGTCAGTCAGTACAAAGACATTAATCTCCCCGCTTCAACATTCGATATCTTTTCTATGTTTTCCCCAATCATTATTATTATTATTCTAATTATTTTTTAAAACAGTGAATCGCTATTTCTCATTTTGCTTGTAAAAATATTTTGCCCATCATGAAATACTTCTCAGACCAATCCAGTTGAGAATACTATACATGTCATCATCAACAGTTAATAAGCCATATCTGTTTCTCACTAACGTCCTGCCTCTCTATTGTTCACTTGCTATCTTTCTCTATCCTCTTCTCTTCACCTCCCCCATTCCACACTGTCCTATTCTCATTAAGTACCTTCACTGCTTTTATGTCCTCCAATTTTTTGCTCTCTATCATAGAGTGCGGATAGTTGGTATATATTGAGTGGATACATACAATATCTTTCTTTCATAGCCTGGCTTACTTCACTCAGCAATAGACCCTCCATATCTGACCACTTTCTATCAAATTCCAAGACCACTAACATATATTGTTTTGAAAATTCAGTTGCCAACTCACAGTAGAAGCAGAGAGATAGCTCCAGTTGTCCTTTATTTAAAAAAAAAAAATCTAATGTTGCATTGTGCCAAATGCCCAGTATAAAATGATCCTCTTCAGTCACATTCATTTTAGTTCTTTTCAGATCTCATATTGTGAATTTTTTCTATATGTAGCCAGTAAGCAGCTTCTTCACCTACTCCTATGTTAAATTATGTAAATACTCCTAATTTGAGCTAATTGTATACTGTTTTCCTGAGAAGTTTTATTACATATATATTTCCTGATTATAGAAATAAAATGAATAGGATAACATTTACCAAAAGGCAACAATTTTTGCTTATAAGCTCCAAATTGGACAAAAGTAAAATTATATTTGCATATGAATTAACCCTGTATAAAGAAAATCCTAAAGAAGACACTAAAAATATATAAACATGGGACCAGCAGTTAGCATAATGGCTATGTTGCTGAACTCCCATGTAGTCGACCATGGTTCAATTCCCAGACCCGGTGGCTTAAACTCACACCAGGCACGTGTGCGTGCATGACCAGGATCCCAAGAGGAGAATGAAGGAGAAGGGACTGTGGCGTGGCCAATCCACCTGGGGGGTGATTTCTCTCTCTCTCTCTTTCTATCTCTCTGTATCTGTCTTCTGGCGAGCACACACACCCTATAGCCAAAACCTCTCCAAAAGAAAAAAAAAATGATTAGAACAAAATAGCAAGGTACATGATCAATGTATAAAAATCAACTGTATTGGGTCAGCTGGCAGTGAGGTGGTTAAGATAGCTGGATCTCACATGTCTGACCATGTAGTTTAACTCCTGGAATGGTGACCTGAAAAACACATCAGGCATGTGTGCATCTGTGCCCAAAATCCCTTAAGGAGGGAAAAATGGAGATGGGATTGCCATGTGACTATCCCCCTTGGTGGTTGTTTCTCATTTTTCTCTCTTTCTGTCTGTCTCTCTGTGGCAAGTCCATGCACCCTCTGGTAAAAATTTAAAAAATAAAATCAACTATATTTCTTTTTCTAACAGCAGTTTTTGTGTTAGGGCATGTGTGCTCACCAGAGAGATAGACAGAGACTGACAGAATGTGAGAAATCACCCCCCAGGGGGATAGTCATGACACAATTCCTTTTCCTTTCTTGTCTCAGGGTTTTGGGTACACATGTACATGTACCAGGTGTGAGATTTAAGCCACTGGATCTGGGACTCGAACCACAGTTTGACTACGTGGGAATCCAGTGACATAATTATTATGTCACTGCTGGTTCCAGTATTTCTATGCAGTCTCAAGGAACAGTTAAAAATTAAATGAAAAAATTTAAGAAGCCCATTAGCATTAAAAGAATAAAATAATTAGGACTATATTACTTGTACAAGTAAGTACAAAATTGGTATTCTGGGACCAGCAGTTAGCATAATGGCTATGTCTCTGGACTCCCATGTAGCTGATTGTGGTTTAAGTCCTGGACCCAGTGGCTTGAACTCATGCCGGGTATGTGTGTGTGCGTGCCCAAGATCCCAAGGGGAGAATGGAGGAGAAGGGATTGTGGCATGGTCATCTCCCCTGGGGGGTGATTTCTCACTTTCTGTCTCTGTCTCTCTCTGTCTTTCTGACGAGTGCTTGTGCCCTATAGCAAAAACCTGTTAAAAAAAATGGTATTCTGAAAACTATAAAACAGTGTTTGAAGACATTAATAATAAATGAAGTGACATCTAATGCTTATGGATCAGAAGACTTTATAATGTTCAGAAGACAATCTCGTTCAAAGTGACACATAACACACAAGCAACATAATCCCCATCAAACAAAAGATACAACTCCAAATGGACCACAGCCCAAAACATAAAAGCTAAATATGTGAACTCTTAGAAGAAAATTCAAATTCATGATTACTTGTTCCTATGTTTTTACAGTTTTAGCCGTTACATTTAGATCTATGACCCATTTGGAGTTAATTTTTGTATATTGTATGAGGTAGAAGTCCAAGTTCATAATTTTACATGTTCATAGCCAGTTATCTCAGCACCATTTATTAAAATACTTCTTTCCTCCATCTTTGTACCCTTGTCAGAAATTAATTGCCCTTGATACCACAAATGGCATAATGGTTATGTTGCTGGACTCCCACATAGTCAAGCACAGTTCGAGTCCCTGGACCTGACAGCCCAAAACTCACGCTGGGCCCATGTGCATGCATGCCCAAGATCCTGAGAGAAGAATGGAGGAAAAGGGATTGCAGAGTGGCCAACTTCCCTGGGGAGTGATTTCCTGCTTTCTGTCTGTCTGTCTCTCTCTGCTTCTCTGGTGAGTATATGTGCCCTTTAACAAAAATTTCTCTATAAAAAAGAAAATTAATTGGCCTTCTACGTGAAGGTTTATTTCGGAACTCTCTATTCTATTCCATTGGTCTATGTGCCTATCCTTATGTAATTATCAACTATAACTTTTTAGTAAGTTTTAAAATTGGGAAGTTTATGTCCTCCAAATTTGTTCTTTATTTTCAGTATATATGTGTGTGTGTGTGTGTGTGTGTGTGTGTGTGTGTATATATATCTTATTTTGTGCCTCTTACAGTTCTAGTTTTAGTTTTAGCTTAATTTTTGCAAGTGTCAAGCTGGGATGTGGAAAGATATCATGTTGAATCTGTACATCATTTTAGGAAGATTGCAATTTTAAGAATATTAAGCATTCCAATCCATGAAAATTGGATAATTTTCATTTTTATTAGTTTCCTTTCATTTGTTTTAACAACAGTTTACAGTTTTCAATGTAGTAGTCTTGTACTTCTGTTAAACAAAATTTCTAAACATTTTATTCATTTTGATGCTATTATAAATATGAACTTTCTTAACTTAATTTCATATTGTTTATCATTGATTTTTATATTGATCTAGAATCGTCTTGTTTATTACTTTTAAAAGTTTTATAGTGAATTAATCGTGATTTTCACTAAATAAATCATATCGTATGCAAATACAGATGGCTTTACTTTTTCCTTTCAAATTTGGATGTTTTTTGTTTCCTTTCCTTGCCAAATGCATAGAAAGCTCTAGGACTACATACACTAGAAGTGATGAGAGCAAATGTCCTTGAATCATTTTTCATCTTAAATGGAATTTTGTTTTTCACCATTAAATATACTTTTAGTTGTGAATTTTTCAAATTGAAAAAGTTCCCTTCTTTTCCTACTGAGTATACTCTTTATTGTGAAAAAGTTTGGCATTTTGTCATATGCTTTCTCTGCATCTTTGCTTTTCATTTAATAATTATTAGAATTATCATTGTTTGTGGAAACAACTTTTTCTTCCTTCAATAAACTTCAGAACTCTTTGTTAGTGTTCTAGAATCCTTTTATTTATCCCGCTCAATTCAATTTGCTAGTATTTCATTGATAATTTGGGCCTATATCCATCTGATATATTTATCTGTAATTTTCTTTCTTTGGAACGTCTTTGCCTGATTTTGGTATAAAGATAATACTGGACTCATAGCAAGAATTGAAAGTGCTCATTCCTCTGTATTTAGTTTTGGGGGGAAGAATTTGTGAAAAGATGTTATTAATTCTTCTTTTAAACAAATTCACCAGTGAAACTCTTTGCTACTGCTAGTTTCTTCATGGGATTTTTGTTTGTTTACTGAGACAGAGAAACAATTACTTTGAAAGGATCTCACCACACTACTATTGCATTCAAGCCTTCAAACCAGCTGTGATAGTGGGCTTGCCCATAGACACATCTGTCATGATCAGGTTGACCTGGGACCCCAAATCAGTCTTTTATGGGACTTTAAGATTTTTTAAAATTCAGGGGCCAGCAGGTGGCCAATGGATCACGCATGGCTGACACTGTGGTTCAAGTCTCAGACCAGACCTGCAGCTTGAAAAATACACTGAGCATATGTGCATGCATGCCCACAATTCCAAAAGGAGAATGGAGGAAAAGGGATCATGGTGTGGCCATTCCCCCTGGGGCATGATTTCTCACTTTCCCTCTCTCTCTGTGTCTTACTGGTAAGTGTACATGCTCTATAGCAAAAACTAAGGGAAAAAAGCCTTTAAGCATCTTAAATGCTCAACAGTTCTCATAACATTTGGAAAGTTTTATCCACTATTTATTTAATTTTTTTTTCTGTTCTTTTCTACTTACATTTCCCTCCTGGGATCCCTATTGCTCATTGATATGCTCGATGATGTGCCACTGATCTCTCAGGCTCTGTTGATTTCTCTTTTCTTTCTTTTTTACTTTCTCTACAGAGTACATAATCTCAATGTATTAATTTATAAGTTTGGCTATTCTTTATCTGCCACTTTATATTTGTTTTTGAGCCTCTTTTTTTTTCATTTTAACCCCAGAATTCTATTTGTTTTTTAAGTTAAAAATCATTATCTCTTTATTAATATCTTCCATTTGGAAAAACTTTGTTTCATAGTTTCTTTAAATTCTTTAGACATGATTTCCTTTAATTCTTCAAAGAACTAAATGTCTATAATAACTTATTTAGTATTTTTCTATAGAGTCCAAAATCTAGGCCCCTAAGAGACATTTTCTGTTGATTATCTTTTCTGCATTTTTTTAAACTTTGCTATAGGGTGTGTGCATTCCCTGGAGAAAGACAGAGAGCAAGAGAGAGAAGGAAAATGAGGAAGCACTCTCCACGGTGCATAGTCATGCCACAATCCCTTGTCTTCCACCTCTTCCTCCTCTCTGGACTCCAGGCATGCATGTACATGCATCCTGTGTGTTTCTCTTTTTCTTTTTAGAGGATTTTGTCTTAGGGTTAATGTGTTTGCTTGAGAGAGAGACAGAGACAATGAAAGGTAAAATAAGAAATCATGCCCCAGGGGGATGGCCATGTCACAATCCCTTCTTCTCCATTCTCCTCCTGGGATCTTAGGCACACACTCATGTACATCCAGCATGAGTTTCAAGCCACTGGCTTTGGGACTTTAATCGTGGTCAGCCATGTGAGAGTCCAGTGACGTAACTGCTACATCATCTTCTGACTCCTTCCAGTGTTTTTTTTTCAAGCCATCAGGTCCAGTACTTGAACTGTGCAATCAGCCATGTAGAATCCAGCCACTTCAACCACCACGCCAGCACATGGTCCTATTGTTTTCCTTTTATATATGGCACATTTCTTTATTTCTTTAAATGTCTAATTTTTGGCTAAAAATTGAACATTTAAAATAATGTATCATTCTAAGTCTGCATATTCTTTCATCCTCAAATAATTTTTGTTGCTGCTGGTACTCATTGCCATCTTTCTTAGTACTTATTTGATTAGCAGCCTGACTGAACTAATTAGTTTCTATAACCTTGGGTATATGGAGTCACTGTGTGTGCTGCTAGTTTTTTGTGAAGTTTTCATTTTATTTTTAAGTCTGTCTGCCTAGGCATCACACCTATATGAAATAATTTAGTGGTCTATCAATCATTTATCATAATATTTCCTTAAATATCTTTATAGTCTCTACCTTTTTTCCCAAGGTGATACATGTAAGAAAGAGCACTTTCAAAGCTCAGGAAATTTACCAATCTTAGAGTTTATTTGCTTTTTATACAGGATCTCAAAATCATCCAGAGATGAGTGACTGGGAACTTCCCCTTTCACAGATTTTTCTTTCTTTCTTTTTTTTTTTTTTTTTTTTGGACATTGGAATCACCATATATTTTTCTTTCTTTTTTTTTTTTTTTTTTTTGGACATGTGCATCACCTTGAACATGACTGAGTAGTGCTACATTGCCAGGAATATGTCACAACTTTCCAAAGTTGTCTATTATAATTTCATTTTTCAGTAAATCCTTTTAAATTTCTGGCCAGGATCTAGTACATCCCATTTTAAATTAGTCTTAGGTAGCTTAGAGGTTGCTTGAGTTTACTATTGGTTAGTTAACTGAGTCAAGGAGTTAGTAACCACACTTTGAGAATAATTATTTCCCAGGGACCTATAAGCTTTAAGAAATAGTAACGATATTCTAGGCATGATGCATTTTAACCAAACTCCAAAAAAGAGTAGAATTCTCTGTGTCTGCAATGCTGCCAGATTTTGTCTCTGCACCGCTCAACATGGGAGTGATAGATTACAGGAAGAGTCACAGAACAAAGTGTCATAAATTCCAATGTGTTACTGGAGTTCAGTTGTTCTGTGCTACATCGTTTTTTACTTCGTTATGTGGATTTTGTTAATTACCAGAGTTCTGAGATGGTTTATTTCATCTGTTTACACTATGTATTTTATTGTATTACAGAGAGATAACAATTACAACATGGTTCTCACTCTACTGTTCTGGGAGTTGATCCATAAAGAGCATATTTTTAATTGGTAAAATGTAAGAATAAGAAGACCACCCTGTTGCCTTTCAACTCTGAGAGTCTCCATTTCTGTGATAACATATATTGTAATCTGCAGCAAACCTCCGTCATATATATATGAATTTGGAAATTTGTTTGTATTATTCTATAAAAAAAGGAAAATAAACATCCTTCATTTTTTGAGGAAGTTATTTAAGGGCTTTGGGAGGAGAATCGTCTTTGAATCTAATGTATTTTTTTATTGCCATTATGGCTCTGCCAACATGGTGCCTAATATTTAGAAGATACTAAAGATTGCATGTAATATCAGATTTTAAAATATAGGAATAAATTATTCTTAATATTTTTTTGGAGGGCACATGTTCTCAGAGAAGAGAGAAACAGAGAGATAGAGAGAGAAAGGGAAAGGGAAAAAGTACCCCCAGAGGGGATGGTCATGCCAAAATATCTTCTCCATTTCTCCTACATGCATGCACACACACCCAGGATGTTCTTCAAGTGGCCAGGCCCAGGACTCAAACAATAAGTGGTCATTTGGTATCCAGTCGCCTAACCACAACACTACTGACTGAGCCAGAAATAAAATATTCTACCATGCCAGTTTGTTTACATAAATAGAAAGGAAGGTCACTCACAAACACCTGAACGGTTAACAGTAGACTACACCAATGAAATTTCCTTAGTTTCAAAATCCTTTTACTCACATACAATATATGGGGAAAATGATGGTTCCTATTTAGTAATAATGTATGGTGTGCATTTAATGAAAATATGCTAGGTTTATCTGCCCTCCCCATAAAAAAGTAAAAGTAAAAAGAAAAAAAAAGTAGTAAAGTTAATCTTTTTGCTTCAACATTTATCACTTATCATTTTCTCAGAATGCTTGCAACAGAATTTATACTTTGGCAGGACCAGCAGTTAGTGTAATGGCTATGTCACTGGCCTCCCACGTAGTTCCAAGACCCGGTGGCTTAAACTCACGCCGGGCGCGTGTGCGTGCGTGCCCAAGATCCTGAGAGGAGAATGGAGGAGAAGGGATTGTGGCATGTTCATCCCCCCTGGGGGGTGATTTCTTGTTTTCTATCTCTGTGTCTCTCTCTGTCTGTCTGGTGAGTGCACACGCCCTATAGCAAAAACCTCTACCTCCCCCTAAAAAAAAAAGAATTTATACTGTGGCGTTCCTTTGCATAAAATTAGTAAATTTTAAACATGAAAACATAGTTACTTACCATCTTTTCAAAGTTAAATATAAATGAGTTATAGGTCTTATCATCTGATAATTAGGCTTGCTACACCTAGTATTTTGTATGTCCAAATTACAAGAAGTGCACGTATTTTAAATTGGACATTCATAGGCAGTTTGTTTCCATCCTTCAAAGTCACATGTACAATGGAGCCTCTGACTTAGCTGAGTTGAATTCTTACAACAAGAATGAACAACAACAAAATTAAGTCAGTCAAATTATCGTAAGGACATCATGAACAGATAGACATGTGCATATTAAACAAATCCAGAACATGGATTACATGTTTGCTGAGGTGGATAAAGTATTCCCAGAAAATGACTAAATATTCTCAAAACCACTACAATCAGTTTTCCCCAACATCATTTCAAACATCACATAATCCATTCAAAGTCCTTTGATGCCTCATGGACATTTTGTTGGGAAAATAGTGTGTGCATCTGTGCAAGGACGTGTATGTATAATGATCCTTGTAATATAGTGACTTTAGTTCATTCAGCTAATAATCCACTCAGGAGTTTATGTGATTCCACTCCATTGAACTACATAACCCACTTTAGAGCTTGGCTAGCAACTCAGCTACTTTCTGGGGATGTAGAGAATTCACACAGCACTACATTCAATCAATAAAGCTGTCCTTCCCTTGGGACTTCATAAAGTAAATATTTAGTATTTTTTTCTCTTTTTTTTTAACATTCAATCACTATACATCATTTGGCTTATAAAGATAAGCTACATAACTTGAAATACTTCTCATACCAGCCCAGTAGAGAATACTATACATGTTATCATCAACAGGTGATAAACCATTTCTGTGTCCACTAATGTCATGCCTCTCTATTTGTTCTCTTGCTATCCTTCTCTATACTCTTTCCTTCTCCCCCTCCACCCATGTTTCACACTGTCGTCAGTGTCCATAACTATTTTCATTGCTTTTATGCCCTCCAACATT
Source organism: Tupaia belangeri chinensis (assembly GCF_000334495.1). Classification (NCBI taxonomy): domain Eukaryota; kingdom Metazoa; phylum Chordata; class Mammalia; order Scandentia; family Tupaiidae; genus Tupaia; species Tupaia belangeri. The sequence goes on along the minus strand of NW_006203847.1, from coordinate 129,275 downwards.
TCAATCTCTACCATATAGTGTATCTGAACTATATATTAGGTGGATACATACGATATCTTTCTTTCATAGCCTGACTTGCTTCACTCAACAATTAATCTTCCATATTCTACCACTTCCTATCAAATGGTTTTGTTGCTTTTTATACCTGAAAAGTATTCCATAGAGTATATGTGCCACACTTTTTCAATCCATTCATCTTTCCAGACATTTGGGTTGGTTCCATACCTTAGCGATGGTGAATAACGCTTAGCAACACAATAAACATTGATGTGCATGTGCTTTTCTGACTGAGCATTCTCCTGTCCTTTGGGTAGATACTCAGAAGTGGGATTGCTGGATCAAATGGTAGTTCTATTTGTAGATCTTTGAGAAACCTCCATATTGTTTTCCACAGTGGCTGAACCAGTTTACATTCCCACCAACAGTGTAAGAGAGTTTCCCCTTCACCACAACCTCACCAACACATCACTTTTTGTATTTTTAATCTTCGCCTTTCCGACAGGGGTTAGGTGGTATCTCATAGTGGTTTTAATCTGCATCTTCCTTATGATGAGGAATGTTGACCATTTCCTCATATGCTTTTTGGTTCCTCATAGGTCTTCCTTGGAGAATCTGATACAGTCCCACTTGTCTATTTTAGGGATTATTGTCTGTGCTTTGAGAGCTTATTTAAGAAGTCTTTGCTTACCTCTTCTATAGTTTCCCTAGTGTTTTCCACCAGTAGTTTTTTAGTTTGAGGTCTTGCTTGGGTTCAGATCTTTGATCCATTTTGAGTTCATTTTTGATAATAGTGAAAGATGGGGGTTCAGTTTTGTCTTTCTGCAGGTGGATGCCCAATTTTTCAAGCATGATTTGCTAAAGAGGTTTTCCTTTTTCCCACTGGATTGACTGGTATCCTTTGTCAAAAATCAATTGGCTGTAAGCTTTGGGGGTTATTTCTGGGGTCTCTATTCTATTCCATTGGTCCACCTGTATGGTTTTTTTCCCCAGTACCATGCTGTTTTGATTATCACAGCTTTATAGTATATCTTGGGATCAGGGAGTGAGATGCCACCCACTCCACTCTTCTTGTAAAGTATTGCTTTGGCAATACAAGGTCTATTAGGATTCCAGACAAATTCTATGATTGTGTTTTCTAGATCTGTGAAGAATGTCTCTTGTATTTATTGTGTTAAATATGTAGATTAATTGGATAAAATTGCCATTTTGATTATAATAATTCTTCCAATCCAGGAACATGGGATGTCCTTCCACTTTTTTGTGTCTTTTCCATATCTTTTCTGTGATTTTTATAGTTTTCTTTGTAGAGGTCTTTGACTTCCTTAGTTAAGTTTATTCTTAGGTTTCTTACACATTTTGTGGCTATGGTAAAAGGGATTCCTTACTTCAGATCTACTTCATTCACCTTGTTGTTTGTATATAGAAATGCTATGGATTTGGGGATATTGATTTTGTATCCTGACACTTTACTGTATTCATTTTTAACTTCAAGAAACTTTTCAATGGAAACCTTTGGGTCTTCTAAGTATACCATCATGTCATCTGCAAATATAGATATTTTCAACTCTTCTTTGCCTATTTGAATGCCTTTTATATTATTCCTTTTTCTGATTACATTAGCTAAGATTTCCTGCAGTATATTAAAAAGCAGTGGAGAAAGTGGTAATCCTTGTCTAGTACTAGTTTTTCATGGAAAAGCTTTTAGCTTTTCCCCATTCAGTATAATGTTAGCTGTAGGTTTTTCATATACAACTCTCGTTGTGTTGAGAAATGACCCTTCTATACCAATCTTGCTGAGAGTCTTAATCATGAAAGGATGTTGTATTTTATCAAATGCTTTCTCTGCATCAATTGAAATGATCATATGTTTTTTGTATTTCTTTCTGTTAAAATGATGTGTGATACTTATGGTCTTGCGTATGTTGAACCACACTTGCACGCCTGGAATAAAGCCTACCTGGTCATGATAAATATTTTTTTATATGTTGTTGGATACGATTTGCAAGTATATTGTTGAGAATTTTTGCATCTATGCTAATCAGAGATATTGGTATCTTTCCTATTGGATCTTTAGAAATAATTTGAGTAGAAAGGAGATTAAGTCTTCCCTAAAAATTTTGTAGAATTCAGGAGTAAAGCCATCAGGACCTGGGCTTTTCTTTGTCAGGAAGTTATTTATTGTTGATTCAATCTTATAGCTTGTAATGGGTCTATTCAGGTTTTCCATGTCCTCCTGATTCAATCTTGGTAGATTATATGCATCCAGGAATTATTCTGTCTCCTTCATGTCCTCTTATTTGTTGGCCTTTAGTTGCTCATAGTATCCTTTAATGATGTTTTGTATTTCTATTGTGTCTGTTGTAATGTTGCCTGTTTCATTATGTATTTGATTTATTTTACTTTCTTTTTATCAGTCTAGCTAATGATGTGTAGATCTTGTTAATCTTTTCAAAGAACCAGATTTTGCTTTCATTTATTTTCTGTATAGTTTATTTTTTATTTCATTTATTTCTGCTTGAATCTTTATGATTTCTTTTAATCTGGCATTGTTTTTTTGTTTGGTATTTTTTTTGTTGTTTTTCTAGTTCCTTAAGGCCTGATGTTAGGTTGTCTATTTGCCACCTTTTCATCTTTTTCTTATGTACATTAATTGCTATGAATTTCCCTCTAATAACTGCTTTTGTGGTGTTCCATAGATTATGGAAACTCGTGTACTCATTATCATTTGTTTCCATAATATTTTTTTTAATTTCAGACTTAATTTCTTCAATAGTTAAGAAGTTATCCATAAGTAAGTTGTTTAGTTTCCATATGGTTGCATATTTTCAAGGATGTTTCTTGAAATTAATATTGAGTTTAATTCCATCATGGTCTGAGAAGATGCTTGATATAGTTTGTATGACTTTGAATCTGTAAAAGTTTGATTTGTGTCCTATCATATAGTCAATCTTTGAAAAGGTTCCATGCTGGGGTGATAAAAATGTATATTTTGTGGTCTTAAGGAGGAAAATTCTATACATGTCTGTCAAGCCCATTTGATTTACAATATCATTTAAGTCTTATATCTCTTTGTTTATTTTTTGTCTAGAAGATCTGTCTAAAGGAGATAATGGGCTGTTGAGATCCCCAGCAATTATAGTGTTGCAACCTTTTAGCTTCCACAGTCTTTCCTTCACGTATTTAGGTGCTCCTGAGTTAGGTGCATAGATATTTATAAGCGTTATGTCTTCTTGATGAATTAACATATTTACTACTATATAATGCCCTTCTTTGTCACTTCCTACAGTATTTCTCTAAATCTATTTTGTCTGAAATCAGTATCACAACTCCAGTCCCTTTTGAAATTTCCATTTGCATGTAATATCTTTTTCTAACCTTTCACTTTTAGTTTATGTATGTCTTTACCCATAAGGTATGTTTCTTGTAGGCAACAGATGGAGGGTTTCTGGTTTTGTTTTGTTTTGTTTTGTTTTGTTTTGTTTTTTTCCCATTCAGCCAGTCTGTGTCTCTTGATTGGAGAATTTAACCTATTAACATTCAGTGTTATTATCGATATTTCTGGACATATTCTTATCACTGAGTCATTTTATTAGTTGATTTTTATTCTCTTAAATCTGTCCATATGACATTTTAGTTTTCCTGGTGTAGCACTTTCTTCAGAACCTCTTGAATAGTTGGTCTGGAGTTCGTCAATTCTTTCAGGTTTTGCTTAACTGAGAATGATTTTATCTGTTTTTCCCATATGAAGGATAACCTTGCTATGTATAGTATTCTTGGTTGAAATTGGTTTTCATTTAACACTTTTACTATATTTCCCTTTTTTCTTCCCTGCATTGTTTCTGACAAGAGGTCCAATGTTAGCCTGATGGAATAACCTTTGTAAATAACTTGGCGTTTCTGTCTTGCCAATTTTAGTACCTTGTCTTTGTGGTTTAGGCCAATCTGTCTATGATGTGCTTTGGAGAGGATCTTCTTGTTTTGATTTTATTTAGGGTCCTATGTTTTTCTTGTATCTGGATATTTTAATGCCTCTCTATGTTTGCTAAGTTTTCTTCCAGGATTTGAAAGAATAAATTATCAATATCCTTATTATTTTCTTCCTCTTCTGGGATTCCAATTATTCAGATGTTTGGGTGCTTGATGGTGTCTAGTATTTCTCGTATGTTATCCTCATTTTTCTTGGTTGATTTCTTAGTTTTTTGATCATTTTTTTCTATGTCAGAGGTTTTTTCTTCTACATTTGAGATTTGATTTTCTGTGTGATCTAATCTACTTTTAATACTTTCAAAGGAGGTTTTAATTTCTTGAATCACATTTTTTGTTTCTAACAATTCTGTTTGATTTTCTTTTACGGTGTCTATTTCTTCTTTCAAATCATGAAAGGACTTCTTCATCTCCTGGAGCTCATAGTCTCTTTTCTCTTGTATCTCATTTAGTCTGGTCAATAAGAATATTCTGAATTGTTTATCTGACATTTCTATGACTTCCATTGTGTTGTCTGTGGGTGATGAGGAATTTATATTTTCCTTTGGGGGAGACATTTTGTTGGTTGTTTCTTGTTCCTCTGCAATGGTTCTTAGTCATCTGGAGATCTATACGCTCCTTCCTAAATTATTCACGATATCACCGAGTGTTCAAAGGTGTGCAGGCATAGTAAATTGGCAATCTATCTTCTTTTCTGCTTCCCTGTTGCTCACCAGCATCCTGTACTACTGTCACTTTGGGTCCTGAGTGACCCAAAGCTCTCACAGTTTCTAGAGAACAGGTGTACATGATACTGAGGTGTTGAGCTTCAACTCAATACCAAAGAAGAGATCATGTGCACAGTGTGCTATACTAAACATCAAAGTCTTGAAAATTCAAAGACCAGTGGGGGAGGGGATGAGCAATTAGTCTGTACCGTTAACCCTTCAGCTGTAGGAAGCCTGCCTTCTGGCAAGGTTCTTTGCTGGAATGGGTGTCCGCATGGGTCTGGGAGGGGTACAAGTTCATCTCAAAGTCCCAAGAAACAAACCTGAGATTCCAAAGGCCAGTGGAGGAGGAGATGAGCCATGGGTCCCAGCCGTTAACCCTGTAGTTGCAGACAGCCTGCCTTTCGGCAAGGCTCTTCACTGGAACAGGTGTCCAGATGGGTCGGGGAGAGGCACATGTTCATCTCAATACTTAGTATTTTTATATCTACCTTTTCACCCAATAATGCCACCAAAATGGGCGGTAACAGAGTACTCAATTTTTTTCCTCGTAGTTCTAGAGCAAAAGGTCACATCAAAATATGGCCATGTATCTCACTGTGGGAACAATTTTTTCCCTTTAATATTTTATATTATTGTCACATTAAATATGATCTGTTTTTATCTTTTAAGTTCACCTATATCTTTAGTACTAATAAGATATTTAGTAGTACTTTTATTTATTTGACTTTTATTTATTTATTTATTTTGTCAGAAATGTCATGACACATTTTTGCAACAGGTGACTCTAGTTAATTTTAGGAAGTACTAGAGTTTTCACATCTCTGTTATTTTTTGCTATGTCATTTGATAGCTGACAGGTCTAGCTTCATTCTAAAAACAAATAAGCAATTTGGTTGAGTTTTGGATATTTTGCAAGTTGAAGATGAAAGACCAAACTGTGAATTTTCACCATATTTCACTGTTTTACTTCTGTAAAGGGAAGAATGTGCATAAAGCAAGTGAAAAGTTGTGTAAAGTTTATGGTGACAATATTCCACAAGACTGTCAGTACCAATGATGGTTCATGAAATTCTGTTCTAGTGATTTTTGTCAATGATGCTTCTTGGTCCAGGAAGGCCACCGAGGTTAATGATGACAAAATAAAGGAATTGATTGAGTGAACCATGTTATATGACACAAGGTTGCAAAAACATTGAACAACCATCATTCAAGTGTTTATGACAACCTGAAGAAGTTGGAATACACAAATGAGCTTGATATTTGGGTTCCTCATGAACTCAAAGAAGTTCATTTGATGGTGCATATAAACATCTGGGATATGCTCATTAAACATGAGAGGAACAATCCTTTTTTTTGGGGGGGGAGGTTTTCGCTACAGGGCATGTGCGCTCGCCAGACAGACAGAGAGAGACAGGGAGACAGAAAGTGAGAAATCACCATGGGATGGTCATGCCACAATCCCTTCTCCTCCATTCTCCTCTTGGGATCTTGGGCACGCATGCACATGTGCCCGGCGTGAGTTCTAAGCCACCGGGTGTGGGACGCGAACCACGGTTGACTACATGGGTGTCCAGCGACATAGCCATTACACTAACTGCTGGTTCCCGAGAAACAATTCTTTTTTGAAGCAACTGATAACTGGTGATGAGAAGTGGATTGTTTACAACAATGTGGTAGCAAACAGTCTTGGTTCTGATGTGGCAACTCACCTCAAATGAAATAGAAAGTGGACACACAACAGAAGAAGGTTATGCTTTTAGTGTGAGAGTACATGCACCATATGGCAAAAATCTAAACAAATAAATGAACAACTTATAATACATTGTTTTATTTCATTCATCTCTAGACCAAAAAAAGTACTATTAAATATTTTATTAGTCAAATAAATAAAAGTACTACTAAATATCTTATTAGTCAAAGTTTCATGGCTTGGAATTTCCAAACTTTTTATGCCAACATGGATGATGCCTATAGCATACATAAGGTCTGACATAGCCACTGAAAACAAAAATAACTGTCCAAACTGCCTGTTTATGTCATGAAGAGCCAAATGAAAAATAAAAGTTAAACCTTTGAGTGTTTTTCTGGTGACTATTTAGCATAGGAAAGAAGTCTATAAATCCATACAGAAGGGATCCTGGAAAAACATTTTAAAATAAATAAATAATACAAAAAAAATGGTTCTGAGTCTCACTTATCCTTGTTGTTTTAAGGAAGAGGTACACTCTTCAGTTCTACCATGGGGAAGAGCAAACCAAGCAAATATAAATATAATGAAAAATAATAAAATTAGGTTTTGTCATTAATAAAAGTAAGTGTCCCAATTGAGCATCACTGATATAAACTTTTCATACACAAATGGGAATGACAACTTGGAAGTTACATTAACATTTTATATAATTTTCTAAACACAGAACTTATTTTCATCCAAAGGGTACAATTAGGGATAATGAGAAAGAATTTACTATAAAGGACACAATTGCTTTCTCCAAAGGTAAAGTGAAGAAGGCTAAATCAAGTGACTTCTATAAGGTTTATTTATCTGATAATTGCATATAAAATTAATCATTCTATTAAACACACATTACTGATGACCTAATTTCCAGGCACTTTTAAAGATGAAATCACAAATACTTATTATTAACGAGTTAAACACTGATAAGAATAGCAGATTAAAATCACTTAATTATCTGCTTTTTCAGAGTATGGAATATGTTAACTCTTTGGAAGGGATGATATTTTGCTAATGCAGAATCTATCCATGTCACACATGTTCAAATGTCCAGTGTAAATATTGGACTCTTGAATGTAATTCAGTCAACATCTAATGACTTATTTACCTGATATGAAAAGTAATAAGATTGAGAAGAATCTGAGAGATAAAACAGCTATTCTTGGAAATAAAAAATGAGCAAGTAAGTAACAATAAAAATAGACTAGAAAAAATATTTTGTGTGTAATAAAATATATGACCTTTCTACAATAAAGAGTTTATACTTTCTTCGGTCAAAGTTCAATTATACCTTTATATCTCACGATGTGCTATTTCCCTAAACATGAATGGACTTTCTACTCCTCTCTCCATTGCAAATCTTATTTATCCTTCTTGAAGTATGCCATGATTCTTGTTCTTGACTATTTACTTTTACAATGCATTCATAGCACTTAAAAAATGAAGATTCAATGAAATAGCAATTGTATTTAAAGTTTTATGATAGAGAGTACCTTAAAATTTTCAATACATTTTAAAGTTATTTTAAATGTATCACTTTAAATGCTTGATAATTTT
>NW_006203847.1:108788-121240 GCF_000334495.1 Tupaia belangeri chinensis | reverse complement strand
AGAAGAAGAAAGTAAGTACTTTACCAGATGACTAAAAATTGTAGTAGAGCCTCAAGAAATATGAGAAATCCAAGATATACCCACCTTTCCCCACCCCACAAGAGAACAAAAGAACTAATATACAGAAATAGAATAAGCAGAGGAAATCATCCCAATGTCAGAAATAGAATTCAGAGTAATTATTGCAACTAAACTTAATGAGATGCAAGAGGAAACAGATACCCAGCTCCAGGAGCTGAAAAAATCATTCCATGACTTAAAGTAGGAACACCATAATGAGATAGACTCCATAAAAAAGAATCAAACAGAGCTTCTAGAAATGAAGATTGAAGTACAAGAAATCAAAACTTCACTTGAAAATATTAATAGCAGGTTAGAACACACTGGACCTCTGATTTGGAAGACAAAATCTCTGACATAGAAAAAAAACACCAAAAGGAATAAAAAAATAACCCCCCCAAAAAGAGGATAACATATGGAAAACACTAGATACCATTAAACACCCCAAAATATGAATAATTGGTATTCCATTAGGTGAAATATCTAATAAGCACATCAAAAATCTATTCCATGAAGTGCTTGCAGAAAACTTTTGAAACCTAGAAAAATGTTCAAAAATTCAGAACCAAGAAATACAAAAGACCCCAAATAGAATCAACATAAGAATATTCTTTCCATGGTATGTCATAGCATGATGGGTCAGAATCACAGTCAAAGACAAGATTCTTAAGATGGCAAGATTGAAACATTAAGCTACTTACAAAGGTTATCCCATTAGGCTAACATTGGACCTCTCAACAGAAACAATGAAAGTAAGGAAAGGATGGGAAAATAAATTCAAAACACTGTAAGAAAAACAATTTTAGCCAAGAATAGTATATATAGCAAGACCATCCTTCAAATGGGAAGAAAATATCAAAACAGTCTCAGTTAAATAAAACCTGAAAGAATTTGCCAACACTAGACCAGCTGTTTTTTTTTTTTTTCTTTTTCTTTTCTTTTCTTTTCTTTTTTTCTTTTGAGAGGTTTTTGCTATAGGGCACGTGCACTTGCCAGAAAGACAGAGAGAGACCAAAAGCAAGAAACCTTTTTTTAGAATGGGAAAATATATTCAAAGTGTTAAGGGAAAAGCAATTCCAACCAAGAATACTGTACCCAGCAAGATTATCCTTCATGTGGGAAGAAAACACAAGAACATTCTCAGATAAACAAAACCTGAAAGAATTTACCAACACCAGACCAGATCTCCAAGAAGTTCTCAAGGGAGTGCTATATCAGGAAAACTAAAGAGAAGCTAACAGAAAAAAAGAGAACCAAAAAAGTAACAAAAAATGGCTAACGAAATGGCAGGGACAAGTCTACAAATATCAATAATAATGTTAAATGTTTGTAGATCAAATATTCCAATCATATGACATAGATTAGCTGAATGGATAAAATAATAATAATAATAACCATAAACCTTCTACTTGCTGCCTGCAAGAAATGTACCTCCTGGATAAAGATGTACATAGTCTAAATGTGAAGGTCTGGAAAAAGATATTCCATGCAAATGGAAAGCACAAAAAAGACTGGAGTCATGATACTGATATCAGACAAAATAAGCTTTAAGACCAAAGCGTTAAGAAGAGACAAAGGAAGATTAAAGACTAAAAGGGCTAACCCACCAAGAAGGTATACCACTTATAAATTATGTACCCAACTCAGGAGCACCCAAACACATGAAAGAAACACTGCTAGATCTAAAGGGAGAGAGAGATAGAAACACACTAACTGTTGAGGGCCTCAACACCCCACTATCTCCTTTGGACAGGTCATTGAGAAAAAAATAAGCAAGGAGATATAGTATGTAAATTATAGGAAAGAAACACTGCTAGATCTAAAGGGAGAGAGAGATAGAAACACACTAACTGTTGAGGGCCTCAACACCCCACTATCTCCTTTGGACAGGTCATTGAGAAAAAATTAAGCAAGGAGATACAGTATGTAAATTATAGCATAAATCAAATAGACTTGACAGACATCTATAGAACTTTCCATACAACAACTACTAAATATACATTTTTCTCACCCCTGCAAAGAATATTTTCAAAGATTGACACATGATAGAGCACAAAACAAACCAATACAAATTCAAAGGTATAGAAACTATATCCAGCATCTTCTCCGACCACAATGGAATTAAACTTGAAACTAATCACAGGAAAAAAAAAAATACAAAAACGTATAGAAACTAAACAACCTACCTCTGAATGGCTTCACAACCACTGAAGAAATTAAGACTGAAACGAGATGATTTTTTGAAACCAGTAATAACAAGTACATGAGTTTCCATAAACTATGGGACACAGCAAAATCAAGAATAAGAGGGAATTTTATAGCAATTAATTTGCATTTGCATACGAAAAAGATGGAAAGGTGACAACCTAACAACACACTTCAGGAAACTAGAAAAACAACAACAACAAACTCTAAAAACTGCCAGCAAAAAAGAAATAATAAAGATTCAAGCAAAAATAAATGAAATAGAAAATTTTAAAAAAACACAGAAAATGAATGAATACAAAAGGTGGTTCTAGAAAACAAAAATGACACATTACTAGCTACACTAATTAAGAAGAGAGATGGACCAGCAGATGGCATAATGATTACATCACTGGACTCCCATGTAGTTGACTGAGGTTTGAGTCCTGGACCCAATGGCTTAAAACTCAACACTGGGCATGTGTGTACACATGCTCCAGATCCTGAAAGGAGAATGGAAGGGACTGCAACGTGGCCATCCTCCCTGGGAGGTGATTTCTTGGTTTCTGTCCCTCTGTTTTTCTCTGTCTTTCCAGAGAATGCATGCATCCTACATCAAAAATCTCTTTAAAAAAATACAATTTAAAAAATAAGAGAGAAAGAAACTATATAAGTCAAATCAGCAGTGAAACAGGCAATATTACAACAGACATAACCAAAGATCATTAGGGAAAACAATGAGAGATTATATGCCAACAAACAAGAAAGCCTGGATAAGATGGACAAATTCCTAGACACATAAAATGTACCAAAATTGAATCAAGGATACATAGAAAGCACAAATAGACCAATAACAAGCAATTATAATGAATCAGTAATAAATAGCCTCCCAAGAAAATATTAGGTCCTGATGGCTTCACTTTAAAAAAGAGCTAATCTCTATTCTATTCAACTTTCTAAAGATCCAAAAGGAAGGAGCCTTCCTAAATTATAAAGCCCACATCACACTCCTCCCCAAAATAGACAAGGACATAAGAATAAAAAAAAACTACAGACAAATATTTCTGATGAATACAGATGCAAAAATTTTCAGCAAGATACTAGCAAAATATACCCAGTGACATATTAAAAAGATTATACACAATGACTTGATAGGATTTATTCCAGGGATGTAAGGGTTGTTTAACATACACAAAACCATAAATGTAAGTCATCAGATTAATGAAAAGAAAGATAAAAAAAACTACATGATGGGTATCAATCAATGCAGAAAAAGCACTTGAGAAGATATAACATCTCTTCATGATTAGGTATGATTAAGACTTCTAAAATAGTATTAGAAGAGACATTTTGCAACACAATAGAAGTCATATATAAAGAATCCATAACTTAACCACATACTGAATGAGGAAAACCTGAAAGCTTTTCCACTAAAAACTGGAACAAGACAAGGTTGCACATGTACTCCATTTCTTTTCAATATAGTACTGGAAGTCCTAGCTAATACAGGAAAGAGAATAAAATAAAAGGCATCCAAATAAGAAAAGAAGGGGTAAAATTATCTCTATTTGTAGATGTCATGATTATATACATAGGAAACCCCAAAGAATCTACAAATACATCACCTGGAAGTGATAAATGATAAATGAATACAGTAAAGTGGCAGGATACAAAAATCTGTAGCATATCTGTACACCAACAAGCAGACTGAAGTATAACTGAAGAAAGCAATCCCATTTACAATAACCAGAAAAAGTATAAGATACATAGGAATAAACCTAACCAAAGAAGTCAAAGATCTCTACAAGAAAAACTATGATAAGTAAGAAAAGAGAGTCTGACAGGTGGCATGGTGGTTAAAGGCATTGGACTCCCACAAGGCCGACCACTGTTCAAGTCCTGGACCTGGCGGCTTGCTTTCTCACTTTCCCTCCCTCCCTCCCTCTCTCTTTCACTCTGTTCCTCTCTGGTCAAATTAAAGCAAATAAAGTTAAATAAAATAATTCAAAATTTAAAAAAAATTAAAAAATTTAAATGAAGCAAAAAAAGTGGAAAGACATTACATGTTCCTGAACTGGAAAAATTCATATAATCAAGATGACAATTAATCTACATATTTAATGCAATCCAAATCAAATTACCAAAGATACTCTTTAAATATTTAGAAAAAAATAATCAAAGAATTTGTCTGGAACTCTCAAAGACCCTATATCACCAAAGCAATTTTGTGCAAGAAGAGTGAAGTAGGAAGCTTCTCATTCTTCCTACTGTATTACAAAATGTATTACATACAAACCTGTGATGAGTAGAAAAGCATGGTACTAGCACAAAAACAGGTATGTAAACCAGTAGAATAGAATAGAGACCCCAGAATAACCCCCCAAATATACAGACAACTGATTTTTGACAAAGGGCACCAGTCAATCCAGTGGAAAAAGAAAGTCTCCTTAGCAAATAGTGCTGGAAAAACTGGGTATCCACCTGCAGAAAGAAGAAAGTGGACCCCTATATCTTGCTATTATCAAAAATCAACTCAAAAATGGATCAAGAATCTAAACCTAAGACCTCAAAGTATAAAGCTACTGGTGGATAACACAGGAGAAATTCTTGGAGACACTGGAGTAGGCAAAGACTTCTTACATAAAACCGTCAAAGCACGGGCAATAAACTCAAAAATAGGCAAGTTGTATTACACCAGGTTAAAAAGCTTCTGTATAGTAAAAGAAACAATAATTAGAGTAAAGAGACAATCCTTGAAATGGGAGAATGTATTTGCAAACTCTCCCTTAGGTAAGGGACCGATAACCACAATATTCAAGGAACTCAAGTGGCTTACTCCCCCACAAACACACGAAAATGAATAAATAGTCGAATATAAAGATGGGTAAATGAACTGGACAACTCTCTAAGACCAAAAAACATAAAAAATGCTCAACATCCGTTATCATAAAGGATATACAAATCAAAACCACAATGAGATAACACCTAACCCCAGTCAGAATTGTTAAGATTAAAAAAATAAAGAATGATGTGTTCTGGAGAGACTATGGTGATAAGGGAACTCTCCTACACTGTAGGTAGGAATGTAGATTAGTACAGCCACTGTGGAGAAAAATCTGGACGTCCCTCAAAGACCTATAAATTTTGGGTCATTGTAAAAGTAATAAAGCATGTTTACATAGGAAAACATATAAAAGTATATCATAACATTTCTTTTTTTTCTTTCTTTTTTTTTTTTGAGAGGTTTTTGCTATAGGGCACGTGCACTCGCCATAAAGACAGAGAGAAACAGAGAGACAGAAAGCAAGAAATTACCCCCCAGGGGGGATGGTCATGCCACAATTCCTTCTCCTCCATTTTCCTCTGAGATCTTGGACACGCACGCACACGCGCCCGGAGTGAGTTTTAAGCCACTGGGTCTGGGACTTGAACCACGGTCGACTACGTGGGATTCCAGCAACATAGCCATTACACTAACTGCTGGTCCCAAAGTATATCATAACATTTTTGATGACCCAGTAGAACTACCATATGATCTAGCAATTCCACTCCTGGGTATCCACCAAAGTACAGGAATGTACTCAGACAGAAAAACACACATCTATGTTTATTGTGGCATTATCCACACTTGCTAAGACATGGAACCAACCAAAATGTCTATAAACAGATGAATGGATTGAAAAAGTGTGGCACAAATACACTATGGAATATTACTCAGCCATGAAAAACATGACCCTGGTATCTAATAGAAAGTGGATGGATAAGCAATATTTAATGCTGAGCAAAGCAAGCCAGACTATGAAAGTGAGGCACTGTATGTCCCCACTTAATATATACCGAACGTCTGCATTTTATTGTAGAAACTGAAAGATTGGAAGGTATGGGACCAGCAGTTAGCATAATGGCTATGTCACTGGACTCCCATGTAGTCAACCATGGTTCACATCCGGATCTTGTGGCTTAAAAAACTCATGCTGGGCGTGTGTGCGTGCGTGCCCAAGATCCCGGGAGGAGAATGAAGGAGAAGGGATTGCAGTATGGCCATCCCCTCTGGGGGGTGATTTCTTGCTTTCTGTCTCTCTGTCTCTCTCTGTCTGTCTGGCAAGCGCACGTGCCCTACCAAAAAAAAAAAAAAAAAAAGATTGGAAGGTATAAAAACATGAAGCTCAACTGTGGCTACTAGAAGCAGTGTGGAAGGGAGATGAGAAATGGGGGTGATAGAAAGATAGAATAGAGGGATGGAATCAGGGGAAAAAGAAAGAAGCAAAATGTTTAAGGGATACAAAAATGAAAAATTATCTACCAATGATAATATGCATGGTAATAACGTTGACTGGACTATTATACAGTGTATTCATACTGGGAAAACTCATGTTGTATGCTGTAATGATATATGTAAATAATAGTAATAATAAATGCTAGATATTTTTCATGTTTATTTCTTCAGAGAGATAAATAGGCACTCCTGATAGAGCCTTTACCCCACAATCTACCCTCAACCTTAGCCATCTAGGATCTCAAACACACATGTATGCCTGGCATTTATAGGCAGTCCTCAGGACACAAACCTGGGACCTTCTTATGAGGCTTCACCATCTTAGAGCATGTACCATTCCATCACTGTGGATGGACACTAGCTAATCTTACTGAAAAACAGGTCCTAATGGAATAAGTTGTAACCATTCTATATAACTGATAGATGTTCTCTTTGTTTTGAAACAGTTTTCTAGCTTTTTGTCCATTTTCTAGTTATGTAAAATGGATTTGTTCTTATAAATCCACATAATTTTAAAGTGTACTTGTCAAATGGTGTCAAAAGATTAAAAGCAAACAAAGAGAAAAGAAATACTGATAACTTAGGGAAAGCTCAAGATCAAAGTAAGCCTCAGGAGTAAGAAGAGCTTGGCCAAGTGTTTCCTGCTAGCATATATCACTCTAGAAATAATTACAGATTTTTAAAGGTAAAGTAAATCAACATGATAGGAAACTGTTTAATAAATTAAATATGGCATTAATTGATACTCCTGAGAGCTAATGTCTAGGGAGTCATTTGTAACTATTGAGTAGATGAATTTAACAAAAGCTTGAAATCTATATGGTATTGATATTGTTCCAAGTGTAATATTAGGATTCTTTCCACATTGACTAATAAACCTGGAATAAACTAGTCAAACAACTGCATTAATTTAAATCCTAAGTATAGCTAAATATAAAGGTACCTATTTATAAAAAGAGCAATTATCTATTATTTAGTTACTTTAAATGAAAATCTATTTTCTACTTCCACCCAACCTGCTCTCCCAAGTTGTAAAGAAATAAGACATATTTCAGATATTCAAATTAGTAATTTATTATTGTCATTTAGAGCTACTTAAATAATTATGTAGTTTTAATAATAAGTACTTTTAAAGTATTAGTTATGCTCATTATATTTCTGAAATTCAGAAGGTTCAAGTCTTTGATGGAAAAAAATTGAGGTTACTCTTATAAGAAGTATTAATAAACATGAAAAAAATTTTGAAAACCCTATCCTTTCAAAGTCACCTACAAGTCTTTTAAGAGGAAAATAATCTTTACATATTTACATAGCTAAACATTAAGAGAAAACTGCATGACTTATGTAAACTCTGAAAATGTAAAAGAAAAATCTGGAAAGAATTTTTTGACCAAACATTGCAGGCAGCTATTTGGATGTCATGTAATAGAGATTATCATTTTATTTGAATAAAGTTCTTTAAAATCGTTAATAATAGTTACTCATTAATGAAGAGGATTATAGCACAGGACTTCAGCTATATTCCATGACTAATTTTTATTCTGTTCAATAGCTATATTTATAAATAAGTTTCCCTCTGAGTGCCTTAAAATGGGTGAACCTGTTTGTATTACTTTATAAGTAGCTCGCATATAAAGTTTAAATTATAATTGACATTTATTTCTCATTTAACTTCCAGAAGCACTTTTCACTGATCACCTCTCGAATCCAGCTGTTAGGTAAATAGATGGGAAATATGGGACCAGCAGTTATGTAATGCCTATGTTGCTGGACTCCCATGTAGTTGACCGTGGTTCGAGTCCCTGACCCGGTGGCTTAAATTCACACCGGGCGCGTGTGTGTGCATGCCCAAGATACCGAGAGGAGAATGGAGGAGATGGGATTGTGGCATGGCCATCCCCCCTGGGGGGTGATTTCTCACTTTCTGTCTCTCTGTCTCTGTCTGTCTGTCCGGTGAGCGTACGTACCCTATAGCATAAACCTCTCCAAAGGAAAAAAAAAAAAAGAAAAAGTTAAATAGATGGCAAATATGATTAACCCTATACCAAGTGGGATATTGGGAGTGGAGAAAGGCAAATTACCTGCTTAGGGTAGAGAGTCAGGAAAAGTCAAAAAGTTTCCAAATTCCTGCTCTAGCTTTGATTTGGACATGCAGATGAGCTTCTAGAAAGCTAACTCAGTTCGAGCTATTCTAGGAAATGAAAAATGATCAAGATTCATAAGAGATAAATGTGAGGAATGGAATAGTGCATAAGTAAATGCTTCTCATTTTACTAGATATTACATGAACAGATTTTTTAACATGGTCCTTCTCTCTTAAATTGTATCAATGATATTTATTGCATACATACATGCACACACACCTGGAAAAAGCAGTAAAATGGAATTTAATTAAATCCACCAATGTCAACAAATACTGATTGTTTAAAAATTCGAATGATGCATTTATATGAAATTTCTTTTCTTTTCAGGACACAAAGAAAATTGATCTATTTTAATAATATAAACTCCAGGGTGAAGTCATCATGTCAATACACATATAATAAGTTTAATTAATTAAGCACAACTAGTTCAGGTTTTAGATAAATTCCTGTCTAAATATCATTAAATTTACATGTATTAGAATTCACATTAATGAGAGCTGGGGTGCTCAATGAGGGAAGAAACTGGTCCTCAATTTAAAAGAAACTATAGTCTCTGACCTTAATGAACTGTGAGTCTTCCTTTTATTTTTTAAATTTTTGATGTTTTGGTGTGTGTGTTTGTGTGTGTGTGTGTGTGTGTGTGTGTGGGGGTGGGTGTGTGTGGGTGCGCGCGCGCGCACGCGTGCCTGTGTTTCCTAAAGCTATTAAAGCTAGATGAGAAAGGAATCTGCAGGTATAAGCTGTTATCTCTATTGTGTAATATTCAAGGTTTTCAAATGGAAAAACGGCTTTCCCTCTGTATGCTCAGCATTCAGGCACGCATTCAACCAGGAAATGCTTCAGATCAATAGAATGGATGGTAGAATACTAGGGAATATGTAAGCCTTACTAATTAGCAAAGTATTCTTCCATGCTTGTCACTGAAAATCAAAGCTTGGCAAAAACACATACTCATCTCATGTAAGAGGAATGAGGCTTAAAAAAGCAAATGCAAATGGTGACCTTTAAAAGTAATTCAAGTTGTTCTAAAAACTGAAAAATAGACAAGAGTTCAGGGAAATAAAAGTGACAGAATCAAGACTGCCTTTATTAGCTTATATTATAATAATCCACGGGCCACTCTCATTGATTAGATTAAAAGAAACAGTTCCCTTTCCTATTCTGGATTATTGGTCAGAAAGAGAAGGTAAACATTCTTTTTTATTTTATTTTGTTTTGTTTATCTTTATTTTATTTTAATTTTTTTTTTTTGGAGGTTTTTGCTATAGGGTGCATGCGCTCGCCAGACAGAGAGAGAGAGAGAGATAGAAAGCGAGAAATCACCCCCCAGGGGGATGGCCACACCGCAATCCCTTCTCCTCCATTGTCCTCTCGGGATCTTGGACACGCACGCACACGCGCCCGGCGTGAGTTTACGCCACCGGGTCCAGGACGCGAACCACAGTCGACTACATGGGAGTCTAGCAACATAGCCATTACGCTAACTGCTGGTCCCTCTTTATTTTATTTTTGAAAGAGACAGAGTGAGAGAGAAAGCAAGAGTGAGAAAGAGAGAGTGAGAGAGAGAGGTACCTTTGACTGGGTCTTGCCACACTGCAATCTACCCACAGCCTCTCAGCAGCCAGGATCACAGCAAGATAGAGTTGGTGTTCAAATCTGGGCCTCTCATGTAGCTCCAGCATTGTGAAGTGGAACCCCGTCACCTGTGCCACCATGAGTGGGTCATCTTTCTCATAGTATAATCAAAAAGTTTGCCCACAGTTTTTTTCTGCCTTATGTTATGACATTTTCAATGTTTTATTGATTTTTTTCACAAGTCATAGCTGCATAGAAAGGGGGCAATAAGAATATTACATTGACTAATACACAAGTATTTTTAAATTCAATACAACGAGGTTATAATCAGAGAATTGAAATAATGATAAGACAGTCTGGGAAAGAGAGAAATGAGAGTCATCAAGTTATTTCGAGTAGTTTAGAAAAAAAAAAACTTAAAAAGAATTTACCGAGGGGCATAAAGCAGGTTTTAATAATCAAAGAAACATACTATAGACAAATTGGTAATGTAAATTGATTGTATATTTTTCCCAATAATTACTTATATTTCAAGCAGAAAAAAAATTAAAGACCAAAAATGACTGAGAAAGACATATATGACACCTATTTGTACATGGAAGGAATTTTCTACTACTCTCAGAAATCACTACGAAATAATAGGAACATGGGAAAGCTAATAAGAAAGTTCTAAAATGCTGCTAAAAGTAGTCAGTTCAAGCAGAGGTACAGGAAGAATCAAACAAAATTCCCCTTGGCTGCTGATATAAGAAGTAACTAATAATGTACCTTTCTGCCAGGTGAGGGGCACATGAGCACTGTATACCCCAAATCTCTTTGGAAGAATTTGGGGGAACAGATTCATCAGTTAGTGATAACCAGGTACTCTGGTTCTGCAAAGAAGAGGCAGGAGCAAAATTTTCAAAAGCAGTAAGCCCTTGTGATGGGACAAGATAGACCATAATGTGAACTGTCCTAGATCCACCTCTCTCTAATGATAAGAGAGAAGTAACATGTAAACTACTGTATATACACACAAAACCCTGGGTAACAAAAATTACTAAAAGCCTGGAAAATGGCCCAGACCCGTCCACCAGGAAAACATCTAATCAATAGCTTATCCTGAAAAAAATTCAACACTTTCAAAGATGAATAATTTTAAAAAGAAGCAGTACAGGATCTATTTAAATAAATTATTTAAAAATGGATAAAAGAACATAGATTTAAGCATAATTTATGAATAAAAGATTTGAACCTCCTAATTGAAAGTTCAAATGGTGTCCCAGAGAAACATTGCCATAGACTATATGAATGTTACTTAGAGACAGGTAGATAGAAATATACATATTGCTTTTCATGTGTATATTATATATTTATTACTATGTAGACTTTAATCTACTATACATATACACAACATAGTCAATATAATACATTATTTATTTATAAGTAATCTATTATATAAGCTGTGCTATATATAAACTATATAATTTGTTATATACACAATATTGTGTATATGTATTGTACCTTATAGTCTATATTATACATATATATAGATAGATAATATATTATGGTGTTTATTTTAAGCTATACAATATTTATTTATATATACATATAACTATAATATTTCTGTATACATATGCAATTATATACAAATTTTAATTTATATTTATATAGTTATATATATAAAACTCATATATTGTATACATGATAAATAGCATATACACACATATATATAAATATTAACCTTGAATAATACAGAAAAATTTATTGTGCTGTCTAACAAGGAAAAAAAAAACAAATTACATATAAATTTTTTTTATCAGACCTGGCATCACCGTTCACATACTAGTTAATCAACATTCAGGAGAAAAATATTCCTATAAAATTCTTAAATAAAATGTTTCACTTGAGTTTTTTTTAATACAAAGTTTAATTCCAGCATAAAATCAAGTGGGGGGGAATCAAGTGGGGGGAAAAGTATAAGAAATAGCATTAAATCAGCATTAAATCTAATTACAAAACAACTTTTCAAAGAAGAAACCACAAAGATAAAAAAAAGTAATATAATATTTAAGTGTTGAAGGACATCAGTCAACACACAATTCTATACTCAACAAAAAAATTTTCAGGAAAGGCAGGGAGCAAGATAGCTAACTAATGGTCCCCATTGCCACTGAGGACAGCAAAGGTCCTAGCTGTGGAGATTCCTGCAGACTCCACAAGTCCTGAGCCCT
>NW_006203847.1:51636-108773 GCF_000334495.1 Tupaia belangeri chinensis | reverse complement strand
GTCCACAATGATGCTTGACTACAGAGAATGAAGACACTCAGATACACTTCCATCCCCCGGGCCCCAGAAAGCTATAGCATAGTGCCATTTTAAGAGCAGAGCCACCGTTGAGCTGAACCCTACTCAGAGGGCCACTTGTTCTTGTATTTCCATATCCTTGAGACCCCACAGCTATTCCATCATGCACATACAAGCTACTAAAGTGCTACTGCCACCTCACCTAGACACAGTGTACAGCTGAGACACTTGCATGCTCTTAGGGACCACATGCTGACACTTAAGGCCCCTATGTACACAACAGAAACTGCTACCATCCTGCAATGCCATGGTACCTGACTCATTGGGGACCATAGAGTTGCTCTGGCCTCTGCCTACACAGGATAAATAACCCCTACACTGAAGTACATGTAAGACCATGGTGTACTCACTGAGGACTCTGGACTTTTAATCCCAGCCTCTGCCTATATGATAAAAATTGCTCCCGGTCCAGCAGGTGGCATGGAGGCTAACATACTGGATCCCACATAACCTGCTGCATGGTTCAAGTCCCAAACCCAGCAGCTTGAAAAACACACCAAGTTCACGTGCGTGCACACTCAAGATCCTGAGAGAAGATTGGAGAAGGGACTACAGTGTATCCATCTCCCTTGAGGGGTGTTTCTCACTTCCCCTCTCTCTCTTTTTCTCTGTCTCTCTCTCTTTCTTGCTTGCTGGTGAATGCACATGCCCTATGGCAAAAACTGAAAAGAGAATAAAAGTGCTCCTACTCCATAGTACCTCTGAGAACTACACATGCTCACTAGGGTCTGTGGGCAGACATCACTGGCCTCTGCCAACACAAAAGAAAATATTCTTACCCTGCAGTGCTACTGCGAACTGAGGATACTCACGAGAGATTGTGAGCAGTCTCTGCTGGCCCTTTCCATGGGTTTGCACTTACCAGGAACTGTGTGGTTCAACTACCTCAGCCCCTGACACTGAGGGTGATCACCTGACCCACTCAGCAACACCCTTCCTCAGCAAAACAGCTGACACTAACACTTAAAATAGCATTCGCAAACATCATTGAGGTTGATTAGAGCTGAAGACAACATACAAAAACTACATACATACAAAACATACATACAAAATTACTACATATAAAAACTACTGCACCCACTCAAAACCAGAACCAAAGTACCCTATCCAACTGGTGATAAGAAATTTCCAGGAAAAAGTCATTCCCCAAGAAAGTTGCTTAATAAGATTATTCCATCACATGGCCAAATATCAATTCAAGGACACAAGAAACATGAAAAAAGAGAGAGAGAAATATGTCCCCTCCCCCCAAAAAAATCATTTCAAGCTCACATCCACAAATGAATTTACCCAATTCCATTAACAACTTTGCTTTATAACTCATACCCATGCTATCTAGTAGATTTCTCTGCACACAAAATGCAATTTTAACCTCACCAATACAGTTTCCTTGGTTGGAAAACAAAGATTATTTTACATATTTTTAACATTGATTTTGAATTCAAGTCATTAAATAGTATTCTTTAATGTCATTTTTCTTTTATAATGTTGCTCATTTGGTAATATATATATCTTTATTTTCATGAATTGACACACTGTTAAGATGTGATTCATGAGACATGGTTTTGGTTTTTCTTTTTTATTAGAGAGATTTTTGCTATAGGGTGCTTGTGCTAACCAAAGAGACAGAGATACAGAAAGTGAGAAATCATCCCCAGGGGAGATGACCACACCATAATCCCTTCTCCTCCAGTTTCCTCTCAGGATTTTGGACACACACACATGCACCTGGTGTGAGTTTGAAGCCACTGGGTCTGGGACTCGAACCCAGTCAACCATGTGGCAGTCCAGTGATGTAACCATTATGCCATCTGCTGATCCCTGTGAGACATGTTTTTAAACCCATGAGAAGCACTATTTTTCTAAAAATGCCCTAGTTTCACATTTGCCTTTATAAGTGCTATTTCCAGTTAGAGATGGAAATGTCATTATTCATTTTCAATTTGACTGATAATTTGGACCTCTTTAAAGTGACTCACATTCTGTAGTTGTTCCATAACCACAAAACTCTAATTCCTTTGCATTGTTATCTCCTTAATAACCACTTGTTTTACTCACAAATTCATCTCTTCCGAATAATAAAAAAATCAATATTATATATTATTTGTCAATATTTTCCTGTATACATGGTGATCTCATCATTAGACTCTGAAAGATTCAAGCTGACCACATGTATAACTGCTACTATTGTTTCACTTGGTGAGTTTCAACATAGGCAATATCTACTGATTCTTTTAAATCACAATTTCCATTTGCTGTAACTTTTTCCATTTGAACAAAACTTCCAATTAGCCAGTTGACTGCATGGATTATGCTTTATTTGTTTGCAATGTTTTACAATCTATTTTGCTTTCATTTTCATTTAAAATAATTTTTGTTGTTTCCAGAGAGCATGTGCACTTACCAAAGAGACAGAGAGAGAGAAAGAGGAGAGTGAGAAAGCACCTTCCCTCCATTAGTGCATAGTCGCATCACAATCTCGTTTCTTCCATATCTACTAGTATGGCTCCAGGTATTTTTAATCATGTCAAGCACTTTTCATGAGGTATTTTCAAACAAAATGACCTACAGCCAATATGTATTATAATTTGCATTACAGTCACACACCACACAACAACTTTTCATTCAGTGATTGATTGCGTATACCACAGTAATCACATAAGGTGCATGTAGGTTATACTAAGTAGCCCAGGTATGTAGTAGAGTATACCATCTAGGTTTGTATAAGTACACTTTACAATGCTCACACAGCTATGAGGTCACCTAACAATACATTTTTCAGAATATTTCTCTGTCGTTAAGTGACAAGTGACCATATTAGAATGGATGTCAAATGAACTTTCTTCTCATTGCTCTATTAGAAAATCAAGATGGTAGGTTAGAAATTAGGACTATTTATCTGTTTCTACTTCCACAGAAATTTAGAGAGGTGTCCATTGTTCTTGGTGTGCTGCAGCAGCCTTGACTCTCATCATTGTGAACCCCACTCTCTTTATCACATTTAGGAGCTAATTAATCTGAAATTTATTTTAGGATGTAGTGTGTAGAGTAGATTTATTGGGTCGTTGGGAAAGTCATGACACATTGTTCCCTAGAACAACATGGAAAAATACATCATGACTTTTATATGATTAAAAGATAGTCTCACTTTTCTTACTATTTTAGAAACCACTGATTATTTTTTCTTAGAGAGAGATTTATATATAGATAGATAGATAGATAGATAGATAGATAGATAGATAGATAGATGATAGTGCATACACTCACTGGAGAGACATACAGAAAGCGAGAAACCACCCCCCCCCATGGGTAATGGCCATTGTGCAATCCCTTCTCCTCCATTCTCCTCTCCAGATTTTGGGCGTGCACACACATGTGCCTGGCATGAGTTTCAAGCCACCAGGTCTAGGAGCTGAAACACAGTCAACCATGTATGAGTCTAGTAACGTGACCATCTGCTGGTCCCTAAAACCAGTGATATTAATACAAAGTTCATTTCCATTTTAAACCAATTTTTCCTTTATGAGTATAGGTGTTTCTGAGTTTGTTTTTATTCCTGTCTAACGAATACCTAATAATTCTTATCTACTCCAATTTCATATGCCTTAGTCATCTGACATTATAATATCTATTGCCATATGGTAAAACATACCTTTTTTCATGTTCAAAATTACTTTGGTTATTCTTGGCCATTTATATGTTCTCATGGCTTTCAGATTCAGTGTTCTCCATTGAATAAACATTTCTGTTGTGATTTAAGTTTTTAAATTATAAATCAATTTTAAAACATTGCATTCCTTTCTAGGAATACTATCTCCTCATGGTTTGCAAGCCTTCCCTTTAGACACTTCGTTAATGTCTTGTAATTTTTTCAGCAAATATCTTGCACAAAATTTGATGTTTCTAGACAAGATTAGATAGCATGAGTTCATTTTGAAATACTATGGGGTACCACAGATAGGTCATGTAGTGATATTGTAATGCTTCTCTCTCTCTCTCTCTCTCTCTCTCTCTCTCTCTCTTGTTTTCCAGTTCTTATCAACGTTTGTATAGAGGCTGCTCTTATCAACGTTTGTATAGAGTCTGCAGTCGGTTGTCTCTTACGTTTCCCCAGCCCTAGCCTTAGAGTGTATCTTCAGTGTCACTTGTAGCAACCAGGCCTTATTTCCCTGGCAATTAGAGAATTAGCTTCTTGTGCTTCCTCATATTCTGTGCCAGGCCCATAAGTTGTTTAAACACCCATTAAGCCCCATTACTCTCAGTGATATGACAATGTATTAACTCACACTACTTCCATTGTGGTGCAAGTGCCAAAACTTCAGATCACCTCCTCTAAGCTCCTAACTTCTAATATTAGCATCATCTTCTTTTCCTTCTTTTTCCTTCATTCCTGCAATTCTTACAAGTGGAAGCTGTTCTCTATGATTATTGATTTGGGGATTATTTTAGCATTAGCTTGGTCTTAAATCCACCTAATTTGGGTCAGCAGGATGTCGGTTAAGGAAAATGGATCCCATGTGGCCAACCAATTGCACAGTTTGAGTTCTTGACAGAATGGAGGAGAAGGAATTGTGGCATGGTCATCATCCCTGGAGGGTGATCTCTCATTTTCTCTCTTTCTCTTTCTCTCTCTCTAGTAAGCTTACGCACCTTATAGCAAAAAGCTTTTTTAAAAAATTCATCTAGGGGCAGCAAGTGGCATGGTAGTAAAGACACTGAACTCTCACATAGCTGACTGCAGTTCAAGGCCCAGAACAGGCGGGGGGGAGGGGGGGCTTGAAAACCACTCTGGCATGTGTGTGTGCGTGCCCAAAGTCTTGAGAGGAGAATGGAGGAGAAGGAATTGTGGCCATTCTCCCTGGAGGTTAATTTCTCAATTTCCCTCTTTCTGTCTCTGCCTCTCTCCTGGGAATGCACATGCCTCATGTTAAAAAATATGAAAACAAAATTCATTTAATTTTATAGAACTAGAGCAGTAGTACATATGTGATGCTCTTGTGAATGAGATAGATAATTGTGTTCATTAAAAGATAATCATGTGGGGGACAGTAGGTGGTGTGGTAGTTAGGGGCCTGGATTCACATATAGCTGAACACAGTTCAAGTCCCAGACCTAGTGACTTGCTTTCGCACTTTCCCTTTTTCTCTCTCTTTCTCTCTGGTCAAATTAAAAAATAATAACAAATGGAATTAAATAAAGAAATATTTTTAAAAAGAATTATTTTTCAAGAAAAGATAATCATGTGTACATAGATTATGTATACCTTCAACTTCCATCTGCCCATAAAACTTGACAATTTTGTGATTTTTTTAATAATCACTAACTGCATGCATTATTACATAAATATTCATTTCATTAGCATGTTTGATAAACTTAAGGAACTTGACCTATGAAGTTTTATGGTCCATTTTCTTGATTATTTTGCTGTCAACATTGCATTAAACTTTCTGATTTTTTTCATGTAGCACTGACAAATAACAGTATTCTTTATTTTATCATGAATAAGAATAAAATCAATGAATTAAACCAAAGACTTTGGAGTATAAGATTTCAGGTTGGAAAACAAAATAAATGGTTCATATTTCTCTCCATCCAAGCAACATCTGATTGGGAAGTATGACGTTTCTCATTTACTTTTTTTAATTGCCAGAGGGCATGTGCGTTTGTAAGAGAGAGATCAAGAGATCAAGAGAAAGAAGAAGAAAGAGAAAGCACCCCCAATGGGGTGTGATCATATCACAATTCCTTCTCCTCCATTTGTCCATCCTGTCAGTATTTGGAGTGTACCCACATGTACCTGGTATGTTTATGGATTAAAATTTCCAATTCAAAGATACAAACTGGCTGAACAGCTAAAAATTTAGGAGCCCTCTATATGCTGCCTACAAGCAATGTACCTCACACATAATGACAAACATAGACTGAAAGTAAGGACTGGAAAAAGGTATTCCAAGCAAATACAAATGAAAAAAGACTGATATAGGTATCAGACAAATTAGGGTGTAAAAAGAGACAAGGAAGGACACTATATAGTACCAAAAGGGCTAATTCATGAAAAAGATAATAGCACTTAGAAATATGCACCCAACACTAGAGCACCCAAATACATAAAAGAGAGACTACTAGAGGGAGAGAGAGATGGTGACACATTCATCGTCGGGGATTTCAGCACTCTACTGTCTCCTTTGGACAGATCATCTAGATCAAAAATAAGAAAAGACATACAGGATCTAAACAATACCATAAGTTGAATGGACTTGATAGACATCTATAGAACTTTCTATCTAAAATAGACATTTTCCTAACACCCGCATGGAACATTTTCAAAGACTGACATAATGGCACACAAAATAAGCCTATGCAAATTCAGAAGTATAGAAACTATATCCAGAATCTTCTCAGACCATGATGGAATTAAACTTGAAATTACTTTCAGAAAATTCTTAAAAAGACAGAAGCACTTGGAAACTAAACAACCTACTCTTGAATGACTTCACAACCACTGAAGAAATTAAGACTGAAATGAAAAGATTAATTGAAACAAACTATAACGAACAAATGAGTTTTCATAACCTATGGAACGAATGAAATCAGTCTTAAGAGAGAAGTTCATAGCAATTAGTTCTCAGAGGAAAAACTGGAAAGGTGGCAAATAGACAACCTAATAACACACCTCAGAGAACTGAAGAAACAAAAATGCCAGGAGAAAATATATTATAAATATTTGAACAGAAATCAATAAAATAGAGAATAAATTAGCTATACAAAAAATAAATGAAACCCAAAGCTGGTCCTTTGAGAGATGGGATCAGCAGATTGCATAGTGGATAGGTCGTTAGATTCTCATTAGAGCCAACCACATTATGATTGCTGCACCTTGTGGCTTGCAAAATCACACCAGGCATGTATATGTGCATGCCAAGATCATGAAAAAAGAATGAAGAAGGGATTGTGGAATGTCCATCACCTCAGAAGGGGGGGTGATTTCTCACTGTCTCTGTCTCTCTGTCTCTGGCAAGTGCATGCATCCTAATGCATAAAAAAAGGTGGGGGGACAAGCAGTTGGTGTAATGGCAATGTTGCTGGCCTCCCAAGTAGTCGACCGTGGTTCTAGTCCTGGACCTGGTGGCTTAAATTCATGCCAGGCGCATGTGAGTGCCTGCCCAAGATCCTGAGAGGAGAATGGAGGAGAAGGGATTGTGGCATGGCCATCCCCTCTGGGGAGTGATTTATCACTTTCGCTCTCTCTCTCTCTCTCTCTGTCTTTCTGGCGAGCACATGCACCCTAGAGCAAAAACGTCTCCGAAAAAAAGGAAGTGTAAAAATAAACAAGACTGACACACTGTTAGCTAGACTAATTAAGAAGGAAGAAAGGAACTAGATAAATCAAATCACCAATGAAACAGGTGATATTACAACAGACATAACAGAAATACAAAAGACCATGAGAAAATCTTATGAGCAGCTATATACCAACGAAAGAGGAAATCTGGATGAAATGGATAGATTTCCGGACACATATAATCTATCAAGATTGAATCAGGAAGACATACAAAACCTGAATAGACCAATAACAGGGTATGAAATTGAATCAGACATTACCTCCCAACAAAGAAAAGTCAAGGTTCCAATGGTTTCAATTATGAGTTCTATAAAACTTTTAAAGAAGAGCTAACATATATATACATATATATACACACACACACATATATATGTATATATATACACACACACACATATATATATATATATATACACATATATGAAACTAGAAATGGAAAATTATTGCTGATAACATACATGATTAAGCCACTATGCAGTACATTCTGGATGGCAAACCACATTTTGTATGTTGTGACGATGATTAGGGGATGAATGTGAATTAATTAATAAAAAAAAGTTTCAGGAGAAAAAAAAACACAAAAACTATTTTTATTGAAATTAAAATAAATGCATATTTGATGACTTCAGTAACCTATATAGCCCTAGCTAGGTAATACTTTATAGTATGTTCATTCTACTCACTGAGGTTTATGCCTAATGTCAGACTTGTGTTCATGGATATATATATATGTGTGTGTGTGTATCAGCTGTGCTTGCTATTGAAAATATTTAGATGAATTAAGTTCATTAGTGAATAAATAAAATGGGAGGGGAAAGGGGAAAAGGCATAGAAAGCAACCATGAATACCAGAGACAATGTAGGAAGAGGGTGGGACACCACGGAGGGTGAGAGATAGGGAGTCAAGGATGGCAAAAAAAGCAAAATATACAGGAAACAAGAAATTGAAAATTATTTTTTGACGATAACACGTATGTTGATGTGTTTGATTGAGCCAATATACAGTGTATTCTGGAGGGGAAATCTCATTTTGTATGCTGTAGTGATGTATAGTGAATGAGTGTGAATAAATTTAGATTTTAAAAAATGAAAAAAAAAAAGCGCTAGCCAGCATTCTATTCAAATAATATCTAAAGATCCGAAACGAAGGAGCCCTCCCTAATTCATACTATGAAGCCTCCATCACTCTCATTCCAAAAACAGAGAACATAATAGAAAAAGAAAACTACAGACCAATATCCCTGATGAATACAAATGCAGAAATTCTCAACAAGATACTAGCAAATCATATCCAATGACACTTTAAAAGGATTATATACCACGATTGGGTAGGCTTTATTCAAAGGATTCAAGAGTGGTTCAATATATGCAAAATAAAAAATGTAATACCTCATATTAAAACCAGGAATGATAAAAATTATATGATTATATCAATTGATGTAGAAAAAAAGCACTTGATAAAATACAACATCCCTTCATGATTAAGACTTAGCAAAATTGGCATAGAAGAGACATTTCTCAGCAAAATAGAAGCCATATATGAAAAACCCATTTTACCCATCATACTGAATGGGATAAAACTGGAAGCTTTTAAAATAAAATTGGAACAGGACAAAGCTGCCCACGTTTTCCACTTCTTTTCAATATAGTACTGGAAGTCCTAGCCAATGCAACCATCTCCACTTCTTTTCAATACAGTACTGGAAGTTCTAACCAATGCAATCAGAAAAGAGAATAAAATAAAAGGCATTAAAATAAGGAGAGAAGAAAAGAAATTATCTCTATTTGCAGATTACATGATTATTTACAAAGAAAACCCAAAAGAAAAATCCTCCTGGAAGTGATAAATGAATATAGTAATGTGGAAGGACACAAAATCAACATACAAAAATCTGTAGCATTTCTATACACCCACAATGAACATACTGAGGTAGAATTGAAGAAAGCGAATCCATTTATAATAGCCACAGAAAATATAAGATACCTAGGAACAAACCTAATTAATGCAGTCAACGAACCTCTAGAAGCATACCTATGAGAAACTTTAAAAAGAAATTGGATATTATACCAAAAAAGTGGAAAGATATCCCATGTTCTCAGATAGGAAGAATTAATATAATCAAAATATCAATTCTACCAAAATTAATTTATAATTTTAATGCAGTCCCAATCAAATTGCCTAAGATATTTTTTACAGAATTAGAAAAAAAACAATCATAGAATTTGTCTGGAATCATAAAATGCCCCATAATGCCAAAGCAATTTTAGGCAAGTAGAGTAGAAGACAGCTCATTCCCAGATTCCAAAATATATTACAAAACTTTGCTAATCAAAACAGCATGACACTGGCACAAAAACAGGTAGGTAGACCAACTGAACAGAATAGAAAATCTTAAACCCTAAAACATACAATTGAATTTTGACAAAGGGTACAAAATAATCCAGTGCAGAAAAGAAAATCTCTTCAGCAATTGGTGCTGGAAAAACTGTATATGCACCTGCAAAACTCAATCCCATCTTTCACCATTAACAAAAGTCTAAACATAAAACCTCAAACTATAAAACTACTGGTGAAAACACAGGGGAAACACTTGGAAACATTGGAGTTGACTTTTAAGATATAAGATTCCCAAAGCACAAGCAATAATCTAAAAATAGACAAGTGGAATTACATCAGGTTGAAAAACTTCTGTACGGCAGAAGAAGCTATAATTAAAGTGAGGAGACAACCCTCGGAATGGGAGTATATATTTGCAAACTATACCTCAGATAAGGGAATTATAACCAGAATATTCAGGAAATTCAAGCAGCTTACCTGCAAAAAAATAATGAATCCAATTAAAAGATGGGCAGATGAGTTGAACATCCAATCTCCAAGGAAGACATATGAACAGTCAAAAAACATATAAAAATTCTCAATATCCCTTATCATAAGGAAGATGCAAATAAAAATCACAATTGGGCCAGTAGGTTGTGTGCTGATTAAGACACTGGACTCTCACATGGCTGACTGGAGCTTGAGTTCTGGAACTGCCAGTCTGAAAACTCACACATGGGACTTGTGCGTGTATGCATAAAATTCCAGGAGGAAAAGGGATTGTGGCATGACCATGCCCCTGCAGGGAGGGTGGGGGAACAATTTCTCACTTTCCCTTTCTCTGTGGTTGACTTATGGGAAAAAAAAAAAAAAAAAAAAAACAAGAAAAACAAAAACAAAACAAAAACTAAAACAAAAATGATAAATGCTGGCAAGACTTTGGTGAAAAGCGAGAGGGAGTATAAATTAGGGCAGCCAATGTGGAGAACAATGGCAAGACAATGTAAAACCAAAAAAATTAAAAATAAAAAAACCCTATAAATAGAACTATAAATAGTTCTATAAATAGAACTACCATATAATCTAGCAATTCCACTCCTGGGTATCTACCCAAAAGATAGGAATATACTCAGTTGGAAAAACACTTGCACATCCACGTTTATTGCAGCACTATCCACAATTGCTAAGACATGGAATGAACTCAAATGTCCAAGAAAGTATGAATGGAATGAAAAAACTTGACACATATACACTATGCCCAGCCATAAAAATCAATGAGACCCTGGCGTTTGATAGAAAGTGGATCAATATGGAAGATTTAATGCTGAGTGAAGCAACCCAAACTTGGTTTATATGTCCCCACTTAGTTTAAATCAAATGCCTGCACGCTATGTCAAAAACTGAAAGATTAGGGGAACCAGCAATTAGCGTAATGGCTATGTCACTGGACTCCCATGTAGTTGACCGCGGTTAGCGTCCCAGACCCGGTGACTTAAAACTCACACCAGGCGCGTGTGCGTGCGTGCCCAAGATCCCGAGAGGAGAATGGAAGAGAAGGGATCCTGGCGTGACCATCCCCCCGGGGGGGGGTGATTTCTCACTTTCTGTCTCTATGTCTCTCTCTGTCTGTCTGGCGAGCACACGCACCCTATAGCGAAAACCTCTCAAAAAACAAAACAAAACAAAACTGAAAGATTAGTATGTGTAAAGGTATGGAGAGCAACTGTGGATACTGGAGACAGTATGAAAGAAGGGTGGGAAATGGGGGACGGTGAGAGAGAGGGAATCAAGGGGAAAAAGAAAGAATGGATGTGAATGCCAGATGTGGTGTGTGTGGAGGAGTGGGGCCTGGGGAAGAACATTTGGAGGAGGGATACAGAGACAGCATTGTTGAGACAGGGAGGTAGTGTTGTTATAGTTTTATCAACTCCACCGGGGAGAAATGTTCTTATATTGAAATGATCCCCTTGAAAGCTAAATAATGTGATTGAATGTATTAAAAAAAATGTAAAATAAATAAATAAATAAATAGAAAGAAATAAGGGTGGCCAGTGGGAAGGAGGGAATCAAGGGGAATTTAAAAAATAAAATAAAAAACCAGCAAACCAAAACATTTAACAGACACAAAAGTGGAAAATTACATGTTAATGCTGATGTGTATGGTAAAGTCTTTCGCTGGACTAATATACATTGTATTTATGCTGGGAAGATTCATTTTGTAGGCTGCAAAGGTATATATACAGTGATTAAATGTAAATACAACAAAAAAATTTAAAAAATTTGAAAAAATTTAAAAAGTAGGCACCAAAAGAAATACTATTTCCAATTTTAAGAAAACTGGAGTATATATTCAAAAGTTGAAATTCTATTAGGTGATAAAAATATAAATACACACACACACATATATATGTATATACAAACACACACGCACACACACACAGAAATTATATATACTGAATTTGTATATATGTACTGAGATTGGGTAATTACTATATGTCTGTGTGTTTGTGTGTGTGTGTATACAGAATAAATGCAAAATATATACTGAGTATGATATACAATTGTATATACTAAACTTGTATGTATCTTAGGGATAAAGCTGTGACTCCACACCTGAAGAAGTAAGGCAAGGAGAATTGAGGAGAAGCTTACTCTCCATCCCTGAACTGATGCTTATCTCCTGAACCAGAGGTGTCACTTAGAGTAAGTGGATCACTGTCTTCAGTGTCCTGATTCAGAGATTTTGCCATGTGGGAATTCAGAGAACTCAGGAGAGACAGGTATGATGAAATTGTTTGTGGTCAGAGGAATTCTCAAGTACAAACCTTAAAACATTTCTTTCAGGGGAACTAGAATTTGAATTCAAATGTAGAGCAATAACTTGGCAATTAAGGGTACTTAAAAGTATAGTGTAGTCAGGGAGAGACAATCAAAGAAAGTCTGTAGTACTACTGCCATCCCAGGGTGACCATAGGTATACCAAAGCCTGTATCCCTCTGAGAAACAAATCAGAGGCTTAACACTGCAGGGGAAAAATAGGCTTTATTAAGATAATTTACCACATCAATAAATCAAAAAGTAAATAACAATGATAGAGTCCCAAGGGTTGTGGAACCAGTATCTAGAATTATAACAATATGTATTCTAAAATGTCTAGTTTCCATATATATACATAAAAGCAAACATGAAAGTAAGACCTGTAGATGGAAATAAAAATAACAGGCAATAGAAACTGATTTTAATTGGGTTCAGGAATTTGAGTTGAACAGGAAAAGACTTCAAAGCAACTCTTTAAAATATCTTCAAAGAGTTAAAGGAAACTATAATTATTGATGTAAAGGGAGATATGATGACAGTATCACATCGGATAAAGTATATCAATAAAGCAATATAAATTATTTTAAAAGAACCAAATGAAGATTCTGTGGTTGAAAAATATAGTAACTGGAAAATTCAGTAGAGTGATTCAACTAGCAGAGATTTGGATTTGCAGAAAGAAAATATAGTGAACTTCAGGATAGATCAGTAAAGATTATCCAATCTAAGAAATAGAGAACAAAAATAATGGGAAATTGGACAGAATGTCAGAGAAATATGGGACACTGTTAAGTGTACATGTATTATGGTAGTACTAGGAAAAAAGAGAAAGGAGTAGAAAAAATATTTGAAGATATATATTCTTCAAAACCTTGTAAATATATTGGAAAACAGTAATCTATACACCCAGTAAGCTAAAAAATAAATCCACGTATGAGACATCAAAACAAAAATATGACTTTGAAATGCTGAAAAATAAAGTCGAGTAAAATTTCTTGAAAGCAACAAAAGACAAATGACTTGTCACTTACAAGGTAACCTGAATAAGATTAACAGCTGGCATCTCATCAGAAACATTGAAGGAAGGGAGGAAGGCAGTGGGATAACATATTCAAAGTTCTCAAAGAAAATACTGAAACAATGTAGCATAGCCAACAAAACTATCATTCAATACAGAAGATGAGATAAAAATATTCCCAAATAAGCACAATGTGTTGCTAGTAAACCTACCTTAAAAAAATACTAAAGGCTGAAAGGAAATGATAACAGATTATAATTTTAATTCACTTAATAAATAAGCCACATCAGTAGAGGTGATTACGCAGTTATAAAAGATAGTTTAAGTGCATATTTTGACTTTTCGTCTCTCAACTGATCTAAATAGTAATTCTATAAATTGATTTGTATATAATTTATTTAGGAGGGCACATACCATTGGGAAATGTAATATATTTGTGAAAAAGTGGGTGGGAGCAAATCTTTTTCCCAGGAATTAAGTTGGTGTAATCTGATACTCAT
Source organism: Tupaia belangeri chinensis (assembly GCF_000334495.1). Taxonomy (NCBI): domain Eukaryota; kingdom Metazoa; phylum Chordata; class Mammalia; order Scandentia; family Tupaiidae; genus Tupaia; species Tupaia belangeri. The sequence continues at coordinate 94,701 of NW_006203847.1, read as the reverse complement.
TTTGATAACTTAAGATGTATGGCAACCATTAAGAAGATAACTGAAAGGAAAAAAAAGTGAAAAAAAATCATTAAAAAATTAAATGCCACATTAGAAAATAATTAAATGATAAAATAAGGCACTGAACGAAGAAGTAAGATATAAAATAGTCGTGAGTGAAATAGAAAACAAAATATAAAATGGCAGACATAAGTAAATCTGTATCAATGATCACATATTTTAAGAGAGATAGCTGCTATAGGGTACATGCACTTGCAGGAGTGACAGAGAGAACAAGAAAGAAAATGAGAAATCACCCCCAAAGGGGGATGGTCATACCATAATCCCTTCTCTAATCTCCTCTCAGGATTTTGGGCATTCGCACACATATGCCTGGCATGAGTTTCAAACCACTGGGTCCAGGACTTGAACCATGTTCACCCATGTGGGAGTCCAGTGCCTTAACCATTATGCCATTTGCTGGCCCCTCAATGATAAGATTAATGCAAATGGATTACACAATCCAATGAGAAGGTAGTGATTGTCAGGCTCAATTTTTTAAATTATCTTACTGTATCGTGCCTAAGGAGACACACATACGATCCAAAGTTATAAAGACTAAAGGGAAAAAGACAAACATAATATACAATACTAGCAGCCATAAGAGTAAAACAGTAAATATTCCTACCAATCTTACAAAAATAAAAAGGATTATGATGGATCCCACTTGGCCGATTTCCTGTCTCAAGTTTCTGACCAGGCAGCTTCAAAAATACACCAGGCATGTGTTTGTGTATACCCGAAATGCCTAGAAGAGAATGGAAGAGAAGAGACTGCAGTATCAATATCGCTCCTGGCTGGTGATTTCTCCTTTCCTCTATCTCTGTCTCTTTCTCTCTCCAGCAAGTGCACATGCCCTGTAGCAAAAATCTTTTAAAAATTCAAAATAAAATGAAGAAGAATTTTTAAAAATACTTTTGATAATTTCATGTCAACAAATTAGATGACTTCGATGAAATGAGCAAATTATCAGGACACAAACTACAAACATTGACTCAAAAAGAAAGATACTGAGTAGACCTCTAATATGATATCAAATTAAGAATAATTAAAAATTATTCTCATGGGGCAAGCAAATGGTGGAATGGTTATGTCACTGGACTCCCACATGGCTGATTCCAGTTTGAGTCCCAGACCTGGCAGTTTGAAACTCACACCAGGCATGTGTGTGTGTGCCCAAAATAGCAGGAAGGGGATGAAGAAAGGATTACAGCATGGCCATCCTTCCTGGGAGTGATTTCTCACTGTCTCTGTCTCTCTCTCTCTCTGGTGAGCACATGTGCCCTAAGGCAAGAACTTCTTAAAAAGTAAAATTATACTCACAAAAAATCCCAAGTCCAGATGGCTTTGCCTGTAAATTCTAACAGACACTTAGGCAAGAATTAACACAAATCTTTCATAACGTCTTCCAGGAAAGTAAAAGGTGAGGGGAATAATTCCCAACTCACTTTATGAGAGTGATATTACGGATATCATAACTAGACAAAGATATCACAAAAAAATAAAACTACTAACACCACAAACTCTTACAAATATCTTACCTCTTATATGAGATCAAGGGATCAGAATGATTTTATGTGTTAGTTTATTCAGAATTCCTCTCCTATGAATTGCCTCTTCTTATACTTGATTATTTTTATGTTCAATACTTCTTCCCATATGTATTGAATTTTAGGCTTAATAATAATCCAAAATTATAGAGAAAAAAATCAACCAAATAAAAATTGTTTAAAAAAATAAAGTTGACAAAACCTAAGATGGATTAACATTACCTCAGTCATTGCAGAAGAAAACAGCCAATAAAGTACAACACACCTTGGGTAGCAGGTGGCATGGAGGTTAAGGAGCCAGATCCCATTCTGTCAACTGCGTAATTCACAGTAGCTTGGTCATAAATACTCTTAGCATGCTCTGCCAAACATGTTTTTTTTACTCTCTATTTTTATAGGGCTATGAATTTTCCAAAAATTTTCACTATGCTTCTCTTTTAATTAGCAATTCTATCTTTTCATCATCTTGTTGCTCTTTTGTTTAATTGATGCAATTAGAAGCAACCAAGCACCAGTCTGAGCACTTTATTGATTTTTCTGCCTGAGATCTTAGATGACTATTTTTTAAAATTTTAATTTTTAACTTATTTTTATTCTACACACTCAATCAATTTACATCACTCAACTTGTAAAGTGAATTTACCGAACATGAATACACTTCATTCCAGTCCAGTTATGGATACTATACATATTATCATCAGCAGATAATAATCCATTTACGTTACCCATAAATGTCTTGGCTCTCTATTATTTTCCTTAATTTCTTTCTTCTCACTCTCTACCTTCTCCCACCCTCTTCCAACACTGTCTTCAGTAACCATTTTCCACACTGCTATATCCTCTAGTCTTTCAGTTTCTGCCATAGAGTGTGTACAGTCGGTATATGTTAAGTAAAGACATACAATGCCTCCCTTTCATTGCTTGGCTTACTTTGCTCAGCAGTAAATATTCCATGTTCATCCACTTTCTATCAAATTCCAGGATCTTTTGTTTTGTTTTCTTTTGTTTCATTTTATGGATGAATAGTATTCCATAAAGTATATGTGCCACACTTTTTCAATCCATTCATCTGTTCATGAATTTTTGGATTGGTTCCACATCTTAGCAATTAAGTCTATCTTTCTGAAAGGCCTTAAAGCATAGACATAATGTAGACAAATTCTTTCCTACTTCATAATAGGAATATCCTTGACTCCAGCTCCCAATGATTGCCTATTTTCATCTGACAGATGGAATGACCTCTGTCTTAGTAAATCATTATAGTGCTGACAGAAATAACTGACACTGGATAAATTATAAGAAACAGAGATTTAACAACTCATAAATTTGGTAGCTGGAAATCCAAGAACATAAACAACCATTACAGTGGTTAAGTACTGTGCATAGAGAGTAGAAAGTATCAGAGCATGATCAAGGCAAGGAGAGAATTCATGTGATTGTGAGAGTGGAGATGAGCCTGTCATGAGATACAGAGTCTGAATGGAGTCAGAAGGATATTCATACACAAAAACAGCTGATATGGGGTATCAGAGCCTGAGCAGTCTGAAGAGGATTTACATGCAGAGAATTAACTAGGCATAAGGTATCAGATCTCTAGTAGATTATGGAAGGTATTAATGTTGGCATTATGACTTGGCATAGTAATTAGAAATCCAAGAAGGGTAAGGGGGATGTCCACATGTAGAGGGTGTTCTTCTATGGGATGTTAGAGCCCAAGCAGGATGAGGAATTTATACATTTAGGGAAGCAACTTGACTTGGTGAGTTGGAGTTCAAACAAGGTAAAGAAGACTTCCACGTAAGGACTGTGGGAATGAAACTAAATACTATAGCTAGGGTCTTGAGAGTCTGTGTGTAGTGAGTATGGTAATTCATAAGAGGAGACTAAATGCTCTTTTTCTGGTAATTTTATGTATAATGTAAAATCTAGCAGGATATCTATGGGATCATTTCCTGTGGAAAATAATGCCATGAAGAGTACAGGATAATAAAATTGAGACTGAATAACTATTTATCAGCTTGATTTTCTCTAAAAACTTTTATTAGATTTATAAAAATAAAAAACTTATAAAATGAAAGATAAATTCAAGATTATTAGCATTTGAAAATTCTTATTATAACATATAATTTTATAATTCTTTCAAGTTCAATTTGATATTTAATTTCAAATAATTTTGAATTCAATTCCATAATTCTTGTAAATTCCAGCATTGTATTCTTCTATTTCCTCTACACATAACTTGGTCACACTGAATTCCTACTTGCTTTACACCTTCTATGGTCATATTTTCCCCAGTCCTGTCTTTGCATTGAGAATAACTAGTCATTCTTTAAGAACAAATAATATAAATACTATTAAATATTAGAGGAACAATCTTTGTTCAGTATGGCACTGTTTTTCTGCACGATTCTCTCTCTTTTCCTTTATGCTCCTGCTTGCCTTATACCTGTGTGAATTTTGACCTGTGTTCATTCATCTTGCAAAGTTCTTTGTAATGGTAGGCTTCACTTTATCTGCTAAGACCAACCATGGCAAAATATCCCTGCCATTTTTTTTTTATTTTTTTCATTTTTACATCATTGTTCTTCAAATTGAATCATGATCATCAACAGCTTTCAAGAAAAGATTTAAAAGCCAAAACTTTAAAAAATTCTCTTCAAGGTAATATTTAGCCTGATTTTGGAAGCCCTACTTGATATTCATGAATTAATTCTCTTAGAGATCACCTACTTTTCCTAATAATCTCAACCCTGCACATATCACTGAGCCCTGATTGAACAACTGAAATATAGCAGTTCAGCATAAGCTTAGCATATATAATATAAAATGGAGAGAAATCTGTATGATTTGTTCTTCCATGGTTGCAAGATCTAATGACCTGCTGATATTTTAAACATTGTATTATTCAAGATCTAATGACCTGCTGATATTTTACTCATTGTATTATTAGTATGTACTTATTTTAACACTTGAAACTGATAGAAATTGCACAGAGGAAATTTTTTTGTCTTACCATGATGAAAGACTGTCTGAAATTCAATCTGAATGATTTGTTAGGCTTTTTAAGTCCCCAAGGTTTTAAAATAGCAATATGATTATTCATAGAACAATATTGAAGTAATTAGGAATTAAGTATGGATGATTTGATTATCATATCAAGTGAACATACCAATATTTATCAAAATATTTAATGCTTTTGTTTTTAATGATTCAAAGGATCATTCTGCCAGAAATTAAGAAATATTAGAATTCTTTTGTTTGCCAAACATAATACCTTGAACAGTGAATATTTCTATATAGAAAGAGCAAATAAATTAAAAAATAAAAACCTGCCACACAAATAAATCCATCATGATAATTTTCCTTAGAAACATACCACTCAGTCTTTCTCAAAACTATTACTGAATAGGAAAGATCTTTTATCTATTATCACAGAGAAAAATATCTCAAAACTCAGAGGCCTAAAATTAAAAATTCTTTTTTTTTTTTTTGACAATTTTCTGGTTTCTTTAGAATGACCAGAGCACTTTTGCAACACATGTCCCACAGCTACATTATCTTGGAGCTGATCTGGTACCTCAGAAGAGGTAGCTGAAATGGCTGGTAGCAAGTTGGTCCTCACCATCCTAGACTTCAAGGCAAAATAGAGAACTCAATGGTCAGCCTATAGTCTAGTGATTAAGGAAGCCAGATCCCACATGCAGGAGGTGGTTGTAATCTCATGCTGATAGCTAGGACACACCAGAAGTGTGTGTGTGTGTGTGTGTGTGTGTGTGTGTGTGTGTGTGTGTGTGTGAATGCTCCAAGTCCCAGAGAGATGGAGAGGTGAAGAATAAAGGGTTGATAGAGAACTCAATGGTCAGCCTATAGTCTAGTGATTAAGGAAGCCAGATCCCACATGCAGGAGGTGGTTGTAATCTCATGCTGATAGCTAGGACACACCAGAAGTGTGTGTGTGTGTGTGTGTGTGTGTGTGTGTGTGTGTGTGTGTGTGTGAATGCTCCAAGTCCCAGAGAGATGGAGAGGTGAAGAATAAAGGGTTGTGGGACCAGCAGTTAGCATGATGGCTACATCACTGGACTCTCACGTAGTTGACCACGGTTCATGTCCTGGACCCAGTGGCTTAAAATCATACCGGGCACCTGTGCATGCATGCCCAAGATCCTGAGAGGAGAATGGAGGAGAAGGGATTGTGGCATGGTCATTTTCCCCTGGGAGGTGATTTCTCGCTTTCTGTCTCTCTGTCTCTCTCTCTCTGGTGAGCGCACGCGCCTTATAGCAAAAACCTCTAAAAAAAAAACAAAGGGTTGTGTCATAACCATGCCCTACTGAGGAGAGTTTTCTCCCTTTCTCTTTCTGTCTCTCTGGTGAGCACACATACCTTCTGGCAACTGATAAATGGTATTGAGCCAGCCAGGTAGCATTGTGGATAAGGTGGCCAGCCAACACATAGCCAACTTTTTTATCCAAGTCCAAGACACAGTGGCTTGAAAAGCACCCTGGGCACAGGGGGGATGGTCACGCCGCAATCCCTTCTCCTCCATTCTCCTCTCGGGATCTTGGGCACGCACGCACACGCGCCCGGCGTGAGTTTTAAGCCACCGGGTCCGGGACACGAACCGCGGTCGACTATGTGGGAGTCCAGCGACATAGCCATTACGCTAACTGCTGGTTCCCTCTTAAGATCTCAAGAGGAGAATGGACCACTTTCAACTCTTGCTAGCTATTGTTTTTTTTTTTTTTTTTTGGAGAGACTTTCACTGTAGGGTGCGTGCGCTCGCCAGACAGACAGAGAGAGACATAGAGACAGAAAGCGAGAAATCACCCCCCAGGGGGGATGGCCACGCCGCAATCCCTTCTCCTCCATTCTCCTCTCGGGATCTTGGGCACGCCCGCACACGCGCCCGGCGTGAGTTTTAAGCCACCGGGTCCGGGACACGAACCGCGGTCGACTACGTGGGAGTCCAGCGACATAGCCATTACGCTAACTGCTGGTTCCCGCTAGCTATTGTTTTGATTGTGCTTTGTCTTCAGGATGATATTGGTCAAGTTGTGTGTCATTTTCTGTTATAATTTTTTCAAAGAAATGCTGCAGGATCTTGATCTCAGTTGTTTAAAAGTTCCACTGATACTCTGATATTATTCTGTAGCTGATCTGGGCACAATAGTTTTGTCACTAATTGCATAAAAAGTTTGCTCAACATTAATTTTTTATTAACACTTGTGGAAACTGAACCAACTGAGATATCTGTGGTGTTGACTGTTGTATGCATTGCTCATCACTGGTCCTCTTCAACTAGGGCATGCTATGGTTTGTGTCTCCCAAAATTTATGTTTTGAGATTTGGTTGTGAAGGTATTAAGAGGAAATTTAATACCATAATTATGCCAAAAGTTGGGGCTATAGGAGTGATTAAGTAATTAGGGTGAAGCCCCTATCCCTGAGTTCTGGTGAACTTATAAGGAGAGGGAAGGATACCAGAACAAAAACTTATAGATAGCCACTCTTTTCTGTCTTTCCCTTTAGATATTATCAGAGCTTTGCAAGAACCTCCTACATATGGTCTATGGACTTTGGATATTCAAAACATTATCTGAATAAACTTCTATTTTATAAATGACCCAGTCTTAGGTGTTCCTTACTGCAAAAAAATAGTGGAATAAGGGCACAAATATGACTATTTTCTTACATATTGATGTGGATGGTGTGTTGCTATGGGTATAATCTTTAACAATATTTCATGTGTCATTAAATTAAATATTTATTTGTATATTGCTGATTTATTTGGAGAGCTATCCCCATAAAATTTTCCTAAAGCATCAATAATTTCTCCATTCTTCATTCTAAGCTTTAAATTTTATTTTTATTCTTACTTCAATTTTAGCAAAATTCATGTTTCTCTTAAGGAGATTTTCTTAAAATAATTTATTTTTGCCAGATGATATGTGTGCTTGTATGTCCATGCGTGTGTGTGAGAAAACACCCTCCAAGAGGATACTGTCACACTGTAATCCCTTTTTTCTCCAATCCTTCATCCCATCAGGATTTTGGGCATGCATACACACACACATACACCTAGCATATTTTCTTTTTATTTTTTTAAAAAAAACGATTTATTTAATTTTATTTGTTGTTGTTGTTATTATTATTATTATTATTATTATTATTACTATGACAAAAGAGAAACAGAGAGAGAGAAAAAAACAGAAAGTGAGAAAGCAAGCTGCCAGGTCTGAGACTCAAACTATAGTCGATCATGTGGGAGTCCAGCACCCTAACCACCACACCACCTGCAGGCCCCTACCTGGCACATTTTTCAAGTCATGGGGTCCAGAATTGGAACTATGGTCCACTATGTAGGATCCAGCTCCCTTAACTGCTGACCCAAATGTTTTATCCTTCTGAGTGCCTCAAACTAGATCCTGTTCAGACATTTAATAACAAAGTAGTATGAGGTTATTTTGGTGCAAAAAAAAAAATGATACCCATACATAGTTTTTTCATAATACATATTTCCATGAACTTTTTGAATACTTATTATACATAAATTCACACATATACAATGGACTGCTATTCAGCCAACAAAAGTAATGAAATCCTGTCATTTGAGGCTATATATAACAACCTGAAGGACATATGATAAATGAAATAAACCAGGTACAAAAAGAGAAAAGGCACATCTTCCTCACACATATTCAGAAACTAAAAATTTTACTTCATATGAAAAATAGAATTGTGATTACTTGAGATGGTGAAGAGTCCTAGGGAAGAAGGTATAGGAAGATTGTTAATAATACAAAATTACAATCAGAAAGAAGGAACAAACTATAGTGTTCTACAGCACAGTAGAATAACTATAACTAGCAATCAGTCATTGCATATGTCAAAATAACTAAAAGAGAGACTATTGTTTCAAATACAAAGTAATGGTACATGCTTAAGATGGCAAAAATAGTAATTAGTCTGACTTGCTCATTACTCACTGTATTCGTGTAATGAAAAAAAGCACACTGTATCTGTATCTTATAAATGTGTACAATTGATATGTGTCAGTTAACAAATATAACGTAAGTACAAAAGACTGCAGAAGAATACTACCTGCAACTTTATGCCAACAAACTAGAAAACCTAGATGAAATGGACAAATTCTGGGTACACACGATATTCCTAGATTTAATCAAGTATAAATAGAAAGCCTGAAGAGAACAATAACAAGTAATAAGATTAAGACCATAATATACTAATCTCCCAAAAAGGAAAAATCCAGGTCCTAATGATTTCCATTTGGAATTCTCCAAAACTTTTAGGAAACAATTCATTCCAATTCTCCTCAAACTATTTCTTTCTTTTTTCTTAGTTTTCTGTTGTAGGGCATGTTGACTTGCCAGAGAAAGACAAATAGAGGGCAAGTGAGAAAGCTTCCCCCAAGGGGGATGGGCATGCATGCACATGTATTCAGTGCGATTTTAAATCTGCCAGGTCTGGGACTCAAACCATAGCCTGCCATTGGATGTACACTGCCTTTACTACCAAACCCACTCTGGCTCCATTCCTCTATTTCAAAGGGTACAGATAGAAGGAGCCCTCCAAAACTTATTCTATGAAGCATGTATAATCTTGATACCAAAAGCATACAAGGACATAGCAAGAAAAGAAAACTACAGAACAACATTCCTGATGGATACAGATGCAAAAATTTTCAATGAGATACTAGAAAAATTAATTCAACAACACATTAAAAAGATTATACACCAGTGGTATGGTGGTTTTCAATTAGCAATAATCGCGCCTCGGATAAACCTCATTGGCTACGATACTGCCACTGCACAAAGCTACCAGTGGTATGGTGGTTAAGGCAGCCAGATTCCACATGGATGACTTTGCAGTTCAATTCCCAGACCTGGTAGTTTGAAAAACACCCTGGGTCCATGTGCCTCTGTGCCTAACATCCCGAGAGGAGAGCAGAAAAAGGATTGTAGCATGTCAACAGCAAAAGTTTCCCATTTTTAATTTTTAAAAAATTTGTTTATACATTCAATCTCTGTATATCATTAGAGCTTATAAAATGAGTTTTTCCAGCATGAATACACTGTATATTAATCCAACTAAAGATATTATAATACACGTTATTATCATCAGATAATTTTCCATTTTTTGTGTCCCTTAAATGCTTGCTTCTTTTTTTTCCTTTGTTTCCGTTCCTTTCCCCATTTCCCACCACCCTCCTCTCACACTGTCTCTAGTAGTCATAATTGTTCTCCATGCATTCATATCTTCTAATCTTTCAGATTCTGCCATAGAGTACAGACATTTCAGTACATATTAAGTGGGGACATACACTGTCTCTCTTTCACAGTCTGAATTGCTTAGCAGTAAAATCTTCCATATTCATTTACTTTCCATCAAATGCCAGGGTCTTCTTTTTTTTTTTTTTAATGGCTGAATAGTATGCCACAGTGTATATGTGCCACGCTTTTTCAATCCATTCATCTGTTCATGGACATTGGATTGGTTCCGTGTCTTAGCAATTGTGAATAATGCTTCAATAAACATGGATGTGTAAGCTCTTTTCCAACTGAGTGTATTTCTATCCTTTGGGTAGATACCCAGCAGTGCAATTGCTAGATTATATGGTAGTTCTATTTGTAGGTCTTTGAGGATCCTCCATATTACTCCTTACAGTGGCTGTACTAATTTTCATTCCCACCAATGGTGTAGGAGAGTTCTCATTTTCACCACAACATCACTAGCACTTATCATTTTATAGTTTTTTAATCTTAACCATTTTGACTGGGGTTAAGTGGTATGTCATTGTGGTTTTGATTTCATCTCTCTTATAATAAGATGTTGAGCATTTTTTCTTATGATTTTTATTTGCATGTCTTCCTTAGAGAGTTGTCTGTTCAGCTAATTTGTCCATTTTTAATTGAGATGATCTTTTTTTTTCAGATAAGCTGTTTGAGTTCCCTGAATGAGCACTACTGAAAAAGAAGAAGAAGAAAAGAAGAAGAAGAATACAATTAAATTATGAACAAATGAGTTGAACAGACAACTCTCTAAAGCAAAAGTTCACATGAAAAATTGTTCAGCATTTCTTATCATAAGAGAAATGTTCATCAAAACCACAATGAGATACCATTTAACCCTAGTTAGAATGGCTTTGGTCAAGAAAATAATGACAAGTGCTGGCAATCCTCCTACACTACTTGTGGAAATGTATATTGGTATAGCCACTATGGAAATCAATATGGAGGTTCTTCAGAAACCTACAAATAGAACTATCATATGATCCAGTAACCCTACTCCTTGATGTATACCCAAAGGATAGGAAAATACTTAGTCAGAAAGACATTTCTTGCACATCCATGTTCATTGCAGCATTATTCACAGTTGCTAATAAATGAAATCAACCTAAGTGACCAAGAACTGATGACTAGATTTTAAAAATGTAGCACATGTACATTATAAAATATTACTGAGCCATGTGGAAAAATGAGAGGGTCATTTGATACAAACTGGACAAAAATAGAAGATTTAGTGCTAAGTGAATTAAACCAAACTATGAAAGAAAAAAACTGTGTATTTATGAGGGTATGCAGCCTGGCAGTATGAAGCAGTTATCTGCATGCCTTGTTAATTACTCACTTGAGCTGGCTGACACATGCCTTAGATTCCAGGGGTTCTACAGAAACATTCATAGAGAACAGGAAACATCCTGACCCTGGATAGGTCATTCTATATAATGTTTATGGTTTACACATTACCCTCTTTGATGCATACTCAGACAGCCTTCCAAGGAGTTGCAGAGGGACAGCATAAGTAAACTGGATTGACATATGGTGCATAACAGAATTATACATGATAGTAATAACGGTGAAAATGTCTACACTAAAGTCCTTATCTCTAACTGTAGAACTTCAACCACATACTTAAAAGCTTGCTAACAGTTCACTGTGCCTGGTAAAATGAATAAATCAAGAAGTTTAGCATGACTGAGCAGCACAAATTGTCTGTGTTCACCTGCATCTCTGCTGCTGCATCTTTCTGCTTGCTCTAACTTTCTTCTTCCACAGGACCAAGTCCTGGTGAGAACACTGACAGTATTATCATCCAGAGAGATGTTACTCTTAAGCTTGCTGGCAGCTGCAGTCATGTATCCTTGGTCAATCTAAACCTAATGTCTGCACTATCCAGAAGTGAAAAGATCCGAAGATACAATAGTAGAGAAGACAAGTTTTATTGTCAGAGACTATATAGGAAGAGGGAGGATAGTAGAGGGTCCGGGTGGATGGATGAGGCTCTAAAAAAATATTTAACAGATATATGAATGTAAAATTCTCCACTGAAAAGGATGTATCTGGTAATATTCTCAATTTGGTTGTCATGTACTGCATGTGTGCTTTGGAAAAACATATTGTGTGCTTTAGAGATGTACAATAATCAAATGTGAATAAAAAAATCATAACTTAAAAATGAAAAAAATTAAAATGCAATGCACAGGATTTCTAAATGTGTTTTAAAATGCTTGTCTGTGTGTGTGGCTTTGGTCAAGAAAATAATGACAAGTGCTGGCAATCCTCCTACACTACTTGTGGAAATGTATATTGGTATAGCCACTATGGAAATCAATATGGAGGTTCTTCAGAAACCTACAAATAGAACTATCATATGATCCAGTAACCCTACTCCTTGATGTATACCCAAAGGATAGGAAAATACTTAGTCAGAAAGACATTTCTTGCACATCCATGTTCATTGCAGCATTATTCACAGTTGCTAATAAATGAAATCAACCTAAGTGACCAAGAACTGATGACTAGATTTTAAAAATGTAGCACATGTACATTATAAAATATTACTGAGCCATGTGGAAAAATGAGAGGGTCATTTGATACAAACTGGACAAAAATAGAAGATTTAGTGCTAAGTGAATTAAACCAAACTATGAAAGAAAAAAACTGTGTATTTATGAGGGTATGCAGCCTGGCAGTATGAAGCAGTTATCTGCATGCCTTGTTAATTACTCACTTGAGCTGGCTGACACATGCCTTAGATTCCAGGGGTTCTACAGAAACATTCATAGAGAACAGGAAACATCCTGACCCTGGATAGGTCATTCTATATAATGTTTATGGTTTACACATTACCCTCTTTGATGCATACTCAGACAGCCTTCCAAGGAGTTGCAGAGGGACAGCATAAGTAAACTGGATTGACATATGGTGCATAACAGAATTATACATGATAGTAATAACGGTGAAAATGTCTACACTAAAGTCCTTATCTCTAACTGTAGAACTTCAACCACATACTTAAAAGCTTGCTAACAGTTCACTGTGCCTGGTAAAATGAATAAATCAAGAAGTTTAGCATGACTGAGCAGCACAAATTGTCTGTGTTCACCTGCATCTCTGCTGCTGCATCTTTCTGCTTGCTCTAACTTTCTTCTTCCACAGGACCAAGTCCTGGTGAGAACACTGACAGTATTATCATCCAGAGAGATGTTACTCTTAAGCTTGCTGGCAGCTGCAGTCATGTATCCTTGGTCAATCTAAACCTAATGTCTGCACTATCCAGAAGTGAAAAGATCCGAAGATACAATAGTAGAGAAGACAAGTTTTATTGTCAGAGACTATATAGGAAGAGGGAGGATAGTAGAGGGTCCGGGTGGATGGATGAGGCTCTAAAAAAATATTTAACAGATATATGAATGTAAAATTCTCCACTGAAAAGGATGTATCTGGTAATATTCTCAATTTGGTTGTCATGTACTGCATGTGTGCTTTGGAAAAACATATTGTGTGCTTTAGAGATGTACAATAATCAAATGTGAATAAAAAAATCATAACTTAAAAATGAAAAAAATTAAAATGCAATGCACAGGATTTCTAAATGTGTTTTAAAATGCTTGTCTGTGTGTGTGTGTGTGTGTGTGTGTGTGTGTGTAAACTCCTTCAAAAACAGGTGTGCTGGTATCACTCCTGAAGTTGCATTGATCAATGAGTTTATCCGGGGCTGAAACATCCAAAGTAATTTCACTAAAGTTCTGGCACCTTAAGTGGAATGATTATAACAGCTGAAGATAGGATAGGCCTCTTTCTTCTCATATGTTTCCTCAAGAAGGATATCCAAACTACTTTTTATGGTGATTAAAAAGAGTTTCCAAAAAGGCAAAGGCCTCTTAAATCCTATGGCCATATATAGCAGAGGATTAATGTCATAGTCTATTGGTAACAGTAAGGCACAAGATCATCCTCAATACACATGGAAAGGAAATATACCGCTTTTCATGAGAGAAGTGGCATGGACTTAGAGGGAAGTGAAAAATTATTGAAGGCCATATTTGTATATGCTTCAGCAGAGGTAGTGCATTTTTCTTCGTCACACATACACACATAACTAATGGGTTAGGATTCTTGACACTGTAGATGGGACTACATTAAAGATATCTAAGGTGAATTTGAACATAAAATGTTAACTAGAACTGAATTCACTGGAACTCTCAAGTGATTAGTGTTTGTGACATTTCAATCTGGAATTGACTAATAGAAAAGTATGCTAATTGAAAAGAAATGCAACCCACAGACAACTTTTAAGAAGTATATCTGGTTTAGTACACAGGTAGCTTATTACTTTGCATCTTTAATATCTAAACTTACGTGTAATATGAACTGCCATTCTAACAGATGACTCTGAAGGACTGTAAGGTTTTCAAAGAGCTATTCTATTAAGCTCATTTTACTATAGATGGCACAAACTAGATACACACACTTAAGGAGCCCATTAAACAACAAAGGGTGAAACAAATTATTTTTTGCCTAATTGTTATTTAAGCAGATAATTTAAACAATGACTACCCATTTCTTAGGCATTCTTGTTCATCAGAGTTTTAATATATTTTGTGAACTCTAAGTTTTAAAATTAGTTCTATTCAAAGTGCTTCATGTATTCTAGACGCTCAAATATGAATGGGAATAACAATAAACTAAAGAATTTCAAGAGCATATTTTTAAAACTTAGAGAAACGGGTTTGATAAAATCATAATTGAATCCAATTGAAGGAAAATTAAATTGATCTCAGTATAGGAACAATTCCCATGCACTGAAAAGAAGACTTTATTCAGGATAGAATACTAAAATAAAGTAATTTCTACTTAAACAATTTGAAATAAGCAATATTTCCCAGTCAAATTTCAACAAATTTATGACTTTTATCTTTTTCTTGATACTTATTCAAAGATTTAAATAACATTCAAAATGGGAGATATATTTCTACATTTTCTTTTAGAGTTTAAAAAAGGTAACCTGTTCCTCTTCTAATTCTTCACCCTGATTAAACATTAACTGATAGAAGAAATAGGTAAAACATGGAACTTACCTTTGTTTTAGGATAACACAATATAAATGTTAAAGTAAAGAAACATGGCATTATATAAAGAATTTTTTTTTGTTTCTTTGTTTTCAAGCCATCAGGTCAAAGACTCAAACAACACTGACAGCCATGTGGAATCTAGTCATATTAACCTCCATACTCCCAGCTGGCTAAGGTACTATCTTTTTTTTTTTCCTTTTTCTACAGGGCCGATATGCAGAGAGAGAAAGGAAAAAGAAGAAATCAGCCTCCCCCTCCCCCAGGTGGTTGGGGGTTGTCCAGACCATAGCATCTTCTTCTTCAGTCTCCTTTTGGGATTTTGGCATGCATGCACATCACATGGTGTGCTTTTTCAAGCTGCTGAGTCCAGGACTTGAACTATGCAGTTGGCCATAGAATGCAGTGCCTTAACCTCCACACCACCTGCTGACCCTAAAAAATGTTTTTACATTATGTTTTCCACTTAAAATTATAATTGTTATGACATTGTGGATTGTGTGGGAAACAAAAAGGATAAAATGAAACCATAAATGAACATACAGATGTGGCACATAAGTGTCATGCAATCAAGATTTTGTTTTCTGACATTTCAATTAGATATCATCTGTTCATAACATGTAATACATTTTCCCATAGGACTGATGCTATACCTGAAGGTGATTCCCTTGGATACTGCAATATTTAAAACAAAACATTTGGACCTTTATCAAAAATGATTTGAGTTTATGTCTCCATCCTCTACTTTGTTACATTGATCTATGTATCTGTTTTGGTGCCAGTGCCTCATGCTTTACCTATGGAAAGGTAAACTAGCATAGCCACTGTGGAAAACAATATGGGAGGTTCTCAAAACTTCAAAAATAGAATTACCATTTGACCCAGTAATTCTACTTTGAGATATATACCCAAGATACAGGAAATCACTCTGTCAGAGAGACAGCTGTACATCCACACTTATTGCAGCATTATTTGCAATAGCTAAAACCTAAGTGCCCAACTAACAAATGGATAAAGACAATGTGGCAAAAATACAACAATGGAATAGTATTCAGTTATAAATAACAGTGAATTCCTATCATTTGACACAAAGAGGATGAACCCAGAAAATATAATGTTAAGTGAAATAAGTTATATTTGAATCTAACTGAAAGCAAATTAAATTGATCTCAGACTACGAAAGACAAATACTGTATGTTTCAACTTAGCATATATTGTCTTCACTCATTAGTGGACGTTAAAAGACTGGATGTCATAGAAGTAAAAAGAGTAATGGCAGATACTGAAAGCTGCACAAGGAGTTGATAGGTGTTGGAAATAAATGAATAAAAGAAACAAGAATGCAGGTAAACAGGTGGAATAGGTTATGAAATGCACCATGGTAGAGGCAAAGTGGAAAGTATAGTGGGAAGTGACTGATACAGGCAGAGGTCAAAGGCCACAGACTCATCTCAACCCTTCCAAGGTAGCCTTTCATTCAGCCTATACAGTTCTATTCTTCCAAAGAAAGCCTGGTAGAATGAATGTCAAATGTGCACAACATAATGTAATTAAATGTTGAAGATGATGAATATGCATATATCTTTGATTTGGTTATTACACACTGTATACATGCTTTAGAAAACATCTTTTAGGGGCCAGCAGATGGCATAGTGGTTATATCACTGGACTCCTACATGGCTGATCACAGCTTGAGTCCTGGATCCAGTGACTAGGAACTCATATCAAGCCCATGTGCATGTATGCCCAAGATCTTGGGATGAGAATGGAAAAAGGATTGGGGCATAGTCATCCCTCCTGGGGAGTGATTTCTCATTTTCCCTCTCACTGTCTCTGTCTCTCTCCAGCAAGCATACACGCCCTAAGAAAAAAAACTCTACCAAAAAAAAAAAAAACTTTAGGAGCCAGCAGGTGGCATGGTACTTAAGGTGCTGGACCCCCACATAGCCAACCTCAGTTTGAGTATGAAATTTAGTGGCTTGGAAATCATGCTAGGCACGTATGTGTGCATGCCCAAAATACTAGGAGGAGGATATTTGAGAAATGATTGTGGCATGGTCATTCTCCATGGGGAGTGCTATCTCACTTTCCCTCTCCCTGTCTCTCTGGTAAGCACATGCACGCTACAGCAAACCTAAAATAATAGCTAAATAAATAAATAAACTTACTTTATCCTACAAATATCCACATTGACTCTATGTAAATCATATAGTATGATAGCAAATTAAAGCAAACCACACATTAAATAGACACAAAAATGAAGTTATATGCTGATAATAATGTATACAGTAATGCTTTTGACTTAATAGTCATTGTATTCATGCTGGGAAAAACCATGTTGTACACCATAAAGATATCCAGTGATTAAATATAAATTTAGAGAAAGAAAAAAAAGCAAATCCTCCACCAGACTTGCTGCCATGCTCTGAGACTTGAGAATATTTTCATAGTCCATGATATTAGTAAAAAATTTAAATGTCATCATTCTGATGTCTGATACTAAGATGGAAAGAGACATCGGTCTTACTTCCTCCTAGAATTTACTCTATATTCTATCCTAATCTCTCACATTTTTTAGGTATATATTTCTCTATTTTTTATTAAATATTTTCATATCTATATTTCCATCGATTCTTTCTGGTGTCTTCTGTAATCTGTAATCTGTTATCTTTTTTTTTTTTTTGGAGAGAAATTTTTGCTATAGGGTGTGTGCGCTCACTGGAGAGACAGAGAGAGACAGAGATATAGAAAGAAAAAAATCACCAACCCAAGGAGGATGGTCATGCCGCAGTCCCTTCTCCTCCATTCTCCTCTCGGGATTTTGGGTAGGCATGCACATGCACCCGGCATGCGTTTAAAGCCACTGGGACTGGGACTCAACCATGGTCAGTTACATGATAGTCCAATGACACAAGCATTATGCTATCAGCTGGTCTTTAATCTGTTATTTAAATCCATTCATTACATTTTCATATTTTGTATGTATATGTGTGTGTGTCTATGTATATCTGTGTGTATCTGTGCAAGACTTTTTAGAAACCCTATTTTTCACATTACCCTGTTGTTTTTATAGAAGTTATGATGGTGAAAGTACTCAGAAGATGACTTGCAAGAGTGACAGAAATGTTCTATGTCTTGATTTCACAATGGTTAATGGTTACAGTTCTTACTCATTAAATTGTATATGCTTAAAATGAGTGCATGTTTTTGTATGTAAAATATTGCTCAATAATGTTGAATATAATATATAAGTAGAATTGTCACCATTGTTAAATTTTATTTTGTATTGATTATATGACATTTACAGTTATTATTAATGAAATGGAAAATTAATAGTAGTTCTTTCATTGGTAATACTAAGAAAATTGTGATTATTTTCCACTAGCTAATCCAGAATAACTTTTTTTTTTTTAATTTTGGTGTAGGGTGTGTGTATACACTAGAAAGAGAGAGAGAGACAGAAAACAAGAAATCACCCCCCATAGGGATGGCCATGCAGCAATCCCTTCTCCTCCATTCTCTCTTAGGATCTTGGGCACACAAGCACATGCACCCAGCATGAGATTAAGCCACCAGGTCCGGGACCTGAACCATGATCGGCTACATCGGAGTACAGTGATATAGCCATTAAGCCAATTGCTGGTTCCCAGGATAACTCTTTTAAATAATGTCCAGTTGCCATGGTTTGAAGTGGGTTTTGTCCCCACCAAAAGTCATGTTGAGGCTTGGTCCCAGTATGACAGTGTTGACCTAATGAATGGGAGGTAATTAGGTCATTAGATGAGTTTATTTCTTCTAAAACTGAGTTAGTTATCATGGAATGTATTGGTTCTCAGAAGAGTGGGTTGTTGGAAAATGAGGCTGCACCTCATGTTAGGCTCTTTTCCACATATGTATGGTTCCCCTTCCATTTCTCTGCCATGTTTTGAGGCAGCATGAGGACTTCACCAGCAACTGTGAGTTGTAGCTACATAATCTTGAACTTCCAACCCTGCAGAATTATGTGTTAAATAAACCTCTTTCCTTTATAAATTACATGGCCTCAAGAATCCTGTAACAGCACCAGAAAACAGACTAAGACATAAATTATTCTTCGCACTTATTTTCTGTACCATATTTTAACTATCTGTATCATCGGTAAAATGAAGTTGAAACAGTTGAAACAAGATCAAACTTCTTTCATGATTTAGTTGATACTTTTGACCATCCAAAAACTTTCTGGATCTTTCCTAAAATTTATTCACAGGTTTTTTTTTGGTTACACTTTCTTTACTGAGAGATTATAACTGCCATAATTAAAATAGAATACTCCAGGATATAGTGAGTTTCCTGTCATTAAAATACTGAACTAAAGATTGGTTGAATAATAATGTGGATAAGGTCCATTAAGTTCAATGTGATGGCATTTGAGGTCCCCATTTTGAACACTGAAATTTTATTAAAATAACTGGCATATTTTTGAGGTATTTGTAAACTTAGTAGTATGCTATATAATTGCATTTTAATTGTCAATAAAATGTTGAATAAAATGAGACAAC
Organism: Tupaia belangeri chinensis; assembly: GCF_000334495.1. Taxonomy (NCBI): domain Eukaryota; kingdom Metazoa; phylum Chordata; class Mammalia; order Scandentia; family Tupaiidae; genus Tupaia; species Tupaia belangeri. The sequence continues at coordinate 75,205 of NW_006203847.1, read as the reverse complement.
TATTTGTCTCACTATTCACTTCCTGTATCAAAGCTTAAATCAATGTATTAATCATTACTATTTAGGTACATTTAAATATTTTGTATTTGCCATTGAAATAGCCCATGTTATTATTAGTGGTTCTAATAACTACTCTCATAAATAATTGTATGTTCAATAACCCAGAAACTTGTTAGACATATAACACATATGGTATAGAGTAACAATTACATGTGAAAGTTTTGGAATCAGACAGACATGTACTTCAATCCTGTCTGCACTTATAAGCTCTGTGATACAGGGCAAGGTACTTAACTTATTTGAATCCTTCATCTGTAAGTAGCTGGAATCTATTTTTGCCTATCTCTCTGCTAACGTGTATAAATTTTATTCTGTAATTACTCTTTTTTGGTTAGACATTAATGAGATTTTTCTATAGTCTCAGTAATTCATAACTGTAGAAATTTACTTTTTTATTAAAAATCAGCTTCTTTTTTTTATCTGATTTTTCAAAAATCAGTTTCTCCATTTTTTTATTTAATCTTTTAAGATTATTAACAGTTCTTCTCTTTGTACTCTGATATAACCATATTCTTATATGTGGCGTGCGTAATCAGGAGACTTGAATTTATTTGGGATGTGTAATTTCTCATTTAGAATATCTAAAAATCAGAGTCTGGCAGATGGCATGGTTGTTAAGGCTCTGGACTCCCACATGGTTGACTGTGGTTTGAGTCACAGACGTAGTGGCTTGCTTTCTCACTCTCTCCCTTTCTTTAGTTGAATTTAATAATAATAATAATAATAATAAAAGTAAATTAAATAATTATTTTTTAAAAGTATATCTAAAATAATTTCATTCTTCTTTCTCCATATCTGTTAAATTGTCTCCATATTTAAATTGACCCCTTTGGTAGAGAAAATGGAAACAAAATAAGAGACGAGTAAATTTTCCTTTATTTTTTTCAAGCTACTAATAAATGTGTCCTATATGGTGGGATTGTATTTTACTATTCTTTTATATACGTTTTTTAAGTTTTGTCTTACTGCCAAAAAAAAAAAAACAAAATAATTGAGTACATTTTTCTTGGCATGATTACATCACTAGTAGAATTATTTTGCTGATCAACCATATTATCTATCCTTTTGGATATTTTCAAGATAGGGAACAGGAAGCAGAATCTTGGTGAGCTTTATGTTCTATATGCTTATCTCCCTTCATTTGTTTATATCTATTAATTCTACTTCTAAGTTAGATTCAACATTTTTGAGGAATATTTTACATACAAAAAAAATCCACTCATTTTACGTATACATTTGAATTCATATGTTTACATCTATCTCCAATAAGATAATTACTAGGATTTGGGGGCCTTTGGGAGATGGGTAGAACACTGGTGCCCTTATGAAAGAGGCTTAAGTGAGCCTACTTGCCCCCTGTGTCAAGTAAGAACACAGCAACAAGGCACCATCTATAAAATAGAAAGTAAGCCTTTGCCAGGTAACAAATCGCCTTATCACCTTAATCTTGGACTTTCTGGCCAGCAGAACTATAAACAATAATTTTATAATGTTTATCAATTGCCCAGTCTTAAATATTTTGTTCTAGCAGGCTAAACAGACTAAGACAGTGAGTAAATAAATTTCTCATAATTGCCATATAATATACATGACATCACAGATAAAACTAAGCTGCTGATTGCTTCATAACGCTTCTGACAGGCTCATGTTGATTTACAGCAGTAAAAAACTAGTTCAGAGTTTTTTATACAAGTTCTAGCTGGTATAGACCATTCATGCCTGCTCTCACTGATTATGGAAAGTTGCAAGTGGCTCACATCACTTCAGACAGGTCCAAACAAGTTCTGGCTGGTTCAGATCAGTCAGAATACTTCATACTTGCTTGGACTAGTTCATAGTAGTTCAGAACAACTTACAAATTTTATGATCAGGTCATCCCAGTTCGTGTAGGTTCAGACTGACTTTGCTGGTTCTGGATAGTTCCAACCAGTTCAGAACAATCCATTCAAATTCTGGCCAATACACAATGGTTTAGATGAGTTTAGACTATCAGATACTGATTCTGGCCAGTTCCAACTGGTTCTTATCAGTTCGGATCAGCTGACTCAGGTTATGGCCCTTTCAAATCAGTTGAGTTCCATCTGGCTCTTATGGGTTCAGACAGGCTCATTGCAATTTTGACTTATTTTGACTGGTACAGACTGTATGATACTAGTTCTGAATAATTTCAACTGGTTCTGACCAGTTCTGGTTTGTTCCAACCAGTTCTACTGACTCATACCATTTTTGTGAGGTTCAGACTAGTTCATTTCAGTTTTGATCCATTCAGAGCAGCTCATACCAGTTCTAAATGGCTCTGACAGGTTCATCCCAATTCATACTCATCGAGATAAGTCCGTGTGAATGAGGAGATAGGCCCCACACATATATAGTTAAGGTATAACCTCACAAGATAGAGTAATGGAGTTACTTGTCCCTAACCCCTTATATATAGATTCTGCCTGGTTCTCATTGGTTCATTCTGATTATTTCTGTTCATACTATTTCTGGTTCAAACTGGTTCAGACAGACCCATACCTGGCCAATTGAGAATGGTTTAGACTTAGTACAGTGAGTTATGCCACTTCTAATCAGTTCGGATTGATTCATCCAGTTAAGATTGCCATATACTGGTTTTAACTGATTTTGACCAGCTCAGATTGATTCATGCCACTTTTGATGAACTCATCCCTGTCCTCAGCACTTAATTCTGGTTTGAATAGTTTCTGACCAGTTTAGACCAGTTCCAACAAGTTCTGCCCAATTCCAACTGGCTTATGCTTGTACATGCTCATACTGTTTCTGGCTGGTTATGACAAGCTAATACTAGTTTTGCCCAGTTACTATTTGATTAGACTGCTTTATTCCTGTTGTGACCAGTTTATACTGATGCTTGTCAGTCTATACCAGTTTGAATCAGATCTAATTTAAACCAGTTCCAACTGGTTATGGCTGGTGCAGACCTCTTCATTCAGGTTCTGAATGGTTCATTTAAGTTTGGAACAGGCAAGTCTGGTTTATACCAGTTCTGAACTGTTCTGACTAGTTTGTTACAGTTAATACCAGTTCAGATTGGATCAAACTGGTTCTCGATAATTTCAATCAATTCAGAGTGACTTGTATTGGTTCTAGCATGATCCAGCAGATTCAGACAAGTTCATTTTGGTTCTGGTCAGTTTATATCAATTCTGGCTGTTTCAAATCAGTTCAGATCAACAGGTACGAGTGGAGATTGGTTCTAACTGGTTCTGAGCAATTCTGACCATCTTTATAGGTTCAGCTGGCACATACTGATATAGTTAGTTCTTAAAGTTTCAGACCAGTACTGACTAGTTCATAACACTTTGGCCTGGTTAATACTAGTTGATACTGCTTGAAGTTCAGACCAGTTCCAATGGGCTCATAATTTTTATAGAACCAGTTAGAACTGGTTCATTCCATTACATATCAGTTTTGGCCAGTGAAAGCAATTTATGACAAGCTCAGACTAGTTTGGATGGCTGATATCAATTCTGAATGGTTCCAACTAGTTTAGACCAGCTCATACCAATTCTGGCAACTTCCAGCTAATTCTAATTGGTTCCAACTAATACATGCTGGTTTTGACTGACTCATCCTGTTTTGGCTAGTTTATACTGATTAGAACCAGTTCTGACTAGTTCAGACTACTTCTATCTTGTATTGCCCAGTTCTGACTGGTTTAGAGAGGTTCATTCTGATTCTGATCAGTTCCTATCAGTTGTGAAAAATTTATGCCTCTTCTGGACTGCTCTTGTTGGTCAGGACCAGTCATACTGGATCATTCATTCTAAACTGTTGACACCAGCTGAAACTGATTACCTGTTGTGTTTGGTTCCAACTGGTTTTGACTATTTCTAACTGGTTCAGATTAGTTTATACCAATTAGAGTCAGTTCATTCCACTTCTGGTCAGTTCAGACTGGCTCATTCAGGTTAAGATCACTAACACCAGTTCCAACATATCCTGACCAGTTCAGACAAATTCATTAATGGTTTTGATCAATACATCCTGATTCTTGCCTCTTCATTCTGGTTTGAACTGGGTCTGACTAGTTCAGACCAGTTCTAACCGGTTTTAGCTGACTGAAATTATTTTAGAACAGCTAATACTTGCTATGACTGTTTTAAACCAGTTCAGAGCTGTTTGTTCCAGTTCTAACTCTGATCCAAGCCAGTTTGGACTGGCTTATACCAGTTCTGGCAGGTTCTGTCTGGTTCCTATCAACCAATACCAGTTTTGTCAAGTTAAAAAAAAATTTGCTCAAACAAAATGGCTTGATCTCTGAAGGTAAAAAGGGGTTGTGGGCATAGCCATCCTGAAAGTGAATAAAATAATGATAAAGATTAATTGTTTCACTTGTACCTTGTGGTGAGTATTGAGAAGACTTGTTCAGACAGCCTTGGAGTGGAAAGAAATAAAAAGAGACACTACATAAACATATCAATTCTATATATGCGAAATTCTCAAGTAAAATATTAATATTTCAGAGTGAATTACTGTCAGGATTTTTAGAAGTTTACATGTGCTGAGATCTGTGGATAAAACTCTGAGAAAGAATGAATCTTTGACTTTGTAACTCTTACAGTTTAGTAAGGGAGAAAGATATAATTCATATAAACTTAAAAATAGGTGTAAATTACAAGCTGTAATATATCTTATGAACAAAAGCCAGGACACTGATTAATCAGAACAAGCATCTGTTTCTGCCAGTATTTGGTATAATTGTTATCTTTAGCATAATGGTTTATAATTAAATACTGCTCTGATATATAGTATACCAGTAATATTCACTTCAGGAATATTAGTGGCATACAAGACAAGACAAAACAGGACAAATTTCCATATCCCATGTAATCAGAGACACTGGAAAGTGAGGAATTCACTTTGTTGGGCTGAAGAATGGGCCAAAGAATGTGGGCTGGAATGTCGATGGCCATTTGACATTACCACCCCCCCCACCCAGCCCCAAGCTCCTGCAACTGCTGGATTTGTCACATCCTGTAAGCACCCTGCCGCAGGTCCCTGTGACTGCAGAGGTTTGCAAGCTTCAAGGGAATTGAGCAAACAAACAGGATGTGGTTTGGAGGTCTGGCAGCAACCCTTGCACCAGAGTTGCTGGGTCTGCTTCTGCTATCCCCCCAGACCCCTCCCTTGCCGATAAATCAGGTCATGGAAACTTACTGACTGTACTCCCTCATCCCTCCCCCTGCTTATAAAAAATGCCTCTCACCCAGGCTCGGGGTCCTTGCTAAAGCCTGCTGCGTCAGGTATTAGCTCGGACCCCAGCTAGCTGGACAATAAAGCCTCTCTTGTACTTGCATTGTTATCCTCTCTGCGTCACCGAGGGCATGATCGATTTCTGAACCCTAACAACTTAAATTTTTATTTGGTTATTATCATAAAAGTAGAAAATTGACAAAGACATGTGTCCTCTGAGAAAGTTTTAACTCCAGAAAACATTGTATAGTCAAAGAGGTTGAATATTAAAATACAATTTGTCTGCTTTATTAGTAATATAAATACTGATAACAAAATGGAAGGGAAAAATTGAGTCATCTCTTTTATAGACTGAAGCAGAAGGTGAGCCATGTTGTAGGCATGCCAAATGATTCTGAAATCCAGTTACAAGACAATGCCACTTGATGACAGCTTTCAGCAGATGGATATCAGCATATGTGCACTATTAAATATGATTAATTAAGTGACCGAGGTTTATGTTTCTTAAACCAAATCCCCATCCCTCTCCCACTCAAAAAAATAGAAAAGGAAAAGAAAGAGATCTGTGAAGCCATGTGTACTGCCAAATATAAGGCTTGCAAACTTTCTTTAAACATTGTTCATTGATTATATGTAAATCATATTTCAAGGATAGAATAGCCATTATTATTAGTTGTTGTAAACAACAGTTCAGTAACTGCTTAAATTCATTACTTTGGAAAGTTGTTATGCCCTTTAAATAAAAAAGTTTGTTCATTCTTTTCTTAATTTATAAAGATGTTAAAGAATGTCACTCAAGAACCAAATACAATGGCTGAGTAGTAATCCATAATGTATATGTGCCACACTTTTTCTACCCATTTATCTGGTCTTGGGTACTTGGGTTCATTTCATGTCTTAGCAACAAAGAATAATGGTGCAATAAACAAGGATGTGCAAGCGTTTTCCTATTTTGGGGGTAAATACCCAGAATTGGTAATATTGGGTCATACGGTAGTTCTATTTTAGGTTTTTGAGGAATGTCCATATTTATTCTCCACAGTGGCTATACTAATTTACATTTCTACCAACATAGTAGGAGGGTTCTCTTTTCACCACAGACTCACCAGCACTTGTGGTTCTTATATTTTTAATCTTAACCATTCTGACTGAGGTAAAGTGGTATCTCATTGTGGTTTTTATTTGCATACAACTCAATCATAAAAAAGCAGTGAGATTCTCTCATTCGATATGAAGTGGATGAACATAGTGAATATAGAAGATTCAATGCTTAGCGAAGCAAACCAAACAATGAAAGATGAGCATTACATGTCCTTGCTCAGTATACTGAATGTCTACAGTCTATAGCAGAAACTGAAAGAGTGGAAGATAAAGTAGCCTGGGGGCAGGTTGATACCAGAGACTGTATAAGAGGGTATGAGAAGTGGGGGCAAAGAGAGAGGGACTCAGGGAAAAAAAATTTAACAAACATATAACAGATACAAGAATAGAAAGTTATCTGTTGATGATGTATATGGTAATATCTTTGACTTGACTGACATGCACTACAACCATGTTGGATACTGTAAAGATACAGAATGTTTTTGTGTTTTGTTTTGTTTTGTTTTGTTTTGGTAGAGGTTTATGCCTTAGGGTGTGTGTACTCATGGGAGAAAGAGACAGAGACAGTAAAAGGAAAAGTGAGACATCACTCCCCCAGGGATAGGCTAGGCCATCCCCTCTCCCCCACTCTCCTCACAGGATCTTGGATACACACACACACACACACACACACACACACACACACACGTCCAGTGTGAGTTTCAAGCGTCTGGGTCTGGGACTTGAACCATAGTCATGTGGGAGTTCAGCAACATAACCACTATGCCATCTGCTGGCCCAATATACAGTGATTAAACATAAGTGCATTTTTAAAAGGACCAGTAAAATAGACTATTAATAGACATTATTATTTTAGTGTCAGATGAAATATGCTACTAACCATCAAAGTAATCTTTGTTTCTCCTGAACAAGAAGAGTAACACTGTTCTTCTTACTAGCTGTAAAGTCACACATATGATTAATGTTTAGCAATGTTAATGGATAAAGAAGATTCTGATAAGAATGGCTGAAAAAGTAATCAGTAAATTTATATGGATTTGAACTAGCTGCCCAGGGACACACTTTGTTCTCCTATGAAAATGGAAAAAATATTTTTTACATTTCCATTACTTTCCTTAATACAATGAAAAACATTCATCAGAAGAAAAATTCAACTATATTCATTTTTAAAACCTAAATAAATACTATTGTTTATATAATAATACTTTTGCCTATTTATAAGCAAAATATTGGAAATATCAAACATACTTTCAAGTTATATAATCATAATATTGTGTATAAATGTTATACATTTGTATATTTTAAATATTAGGCAATTGCACTGTATTTTAACTTTCCTATTTTATACTTTTATGTAATAACTCTTTTTCTTTCTTTTTTTTTTAAGAAGGAGTTTTTGCTATAGTGCATGTGTGCTCACTGGAGACACAGACTTAGACAGAGAGAGAAGGTGAGAAACTACTACCATCCAGGGGGGATGACTATGCTACAATCCCTTCTCCTCCATTCTCCTCTCAGGATTTTGAGCATTGCATGCACACAAGGTTAGTGTGAGTTTCAAATCACGAAGTCCTGAACTCGAAATGTAGTCAACCATGTGAGAGTCCAGTGCCTTAACCACTATGCCACCTGCTGGCCCCTGTAATAACTCTTAATAGTCATGAATAATTCACTGATAAAGACTGCAATAGCTGGAGACAATACCACTATATCTACTTTTACACTTTTATCATATAAAGTACAGAAAAAGAAACTGTACTAAAATACAATCTTTGCATCAAAGGAGACAAAATACACATCTGATATGTAAAAGATACTCCTGCATCAGAAGAAGGGTACTTATTTGATAAGAAAATGTGAATATTAGCCAAAGGTCATGAGTTCAAACCTTTACATGGGTCATTGGTTATAAGGGTAAAATAATATGGATGGCGTAGCCAGTACCTGTAATTTTACCACATTGTTAAAATTTAAAATTTCAAAATGGTGAAGTTAGTTGAGTATCTATTAATTTAGAACATGGAGTTAGATGATGATAGCAGATCATTTCAATGAATCTGATAAGTGCTTTCATAGATATACATATAGAATGATAAGTGAGTAAATAATAATATGTGACAATAATAGACATGGGAAGCAGGGGTTTCATATATGTGAAATGGCTTCAATACGGTCTGTTTTAGTAACTGCTTTAATAAGCCGGTACCATCAGAAAATTCTTGATAACAGTCCTTGGCAAATTTAAGAAATTACCAGAATCATTTCACCAGCCTAAAAAATAAACTTGAAGTTCTAATCTGTCCATAATTTTACAAATATATACACATATATTTCCGAGAATCATTCTAGATGGAAGAGTGAATAAAATGAGGTAAAAGTATTTCTTTCAATATTCTAGGAAAGGTGATCATAACTCTAGTGAAACAGTTCTAAAATGAAGTGTGAAGTATGACCAAGACTCTGATACAAAGACATTGGATTATAAAATATGTGTGCATTAAGATAATTTTTCTCGATGACTCCTTGCCACAAATTATACCTTCTTCATGAACCTATCAAAGACTTAACTAAGTGACATCCAAAGCAATCCACAATGCAATTATCTCAGAGTAATATCACCTAGCCATTTTTCACATTTGCTAAATGATCTGCCCTTTTAAAATATTTTATTTGCCCCAGATAAAATACTTATATGATCATTCAGGTATTTTTTTTCTCTCTAGAGGAGGAGTAAGTTAGTAGAAAAGATAATTACATCAATCAAGTATGTGGCAGGTCACATAATAGGTGTTATAGATACATACAGATACCAGAAAGATATCACCCTTACCCTAAAGGAGCTTATATACTAATAACTAGAATAGTAGGATAATATCAAGTACTGATATTTTTAAAGTTTATTTATTTATTTATTTTGAGAGAGAAAGAAAGAGCAAGTCACTCTCACCAGGATTTTTAAGCTCTGAACTACTCCCAGTCTAAGCTGGCCCAGATCACAGGCACATGCCCAGAATGCTCAGGAAGGTATCAGGACGTGAATCCAGGACCTCTCCCATGTAACTTTAGTTGCATTACCACTGTGACACCACATGACCGCAAGTACTATAAGTTTTTTGGTGTCAATAAAACATAACGTTACCAAAAAATGTAACCTTAGGTTGGTTTTTCTTCTTTTTGGTGGAAGGGAGCATGATTTCCACTTAATTAGCTCAGTTAGGCTTCTCTGGAAGGGTCAAACTTTGAACTGAGATGACATTTTGAGGAGAGGGAATTGTGAAAAGATCTGCAGAAATGGTGCTACAAGAGAAGGAATAGCACTAGTAAAGTCCTTGAGACTAAAAAAAGCTAGTACAATTGAGTAACAGAAAAAGGCCAGCATCCAGTTTAGGATACCTCTCACACATCCATGAGGAAATGTGCATTAGACATATGTATGTGTTGGACAAGCATGACCCTGAGTATGCCCAAAGCTTTGTGATCAAATGGAAATTAAAAAAAAAAAAAGACCACTACTATCATCAGAATAAGAGAATAAGGAGAATATATGTATTATATAATAGATGATAGTAGGTTGCTAGAAACAAAAGAAGTACAATAGTTCTCTGATTGCATCTTTTACCTTCAGAGTGTACACCAAAATTATCAGCTAAGGTAGTGGTGAAAATTTGAAGTGACATGAGACATCTTGGACAGTGAAAAAGTGAATGTTTTAGGAAAAGATGATATAATTGGCAATATCCTGTGCCCATTGATAACTTTTGTCCAGATATTCAATATATTTAGATTGATCATATAATATTTTCCATCGACATTCAATTTCACATTATTTGAAACAATGTTATGATAGGAAGAATTCAGCCACCTAAAAAAATTTAAAAACTAGGAAATATATGACACAAAACTCATGCTAGATGTGTGTGCATATGTGACCAAAATCCCAAAAAAAGAATGGAGGAGAAAGGGTTGTGGCATGGACCTCCACTGGGAAGAGGAGAGTGATTTCTTGCTTTCTGTCTCTGGTGAGAGCACAATCCCTATAGCAAAAATGTCTCAAATATATATATATATAGTTGTAAAACAATGCTGCAAGTGATGCTATATTAACCCAGACCTCCAACTATCAGGTAATAGAAATGTATGTGTTTGTTTCCAGTGATATGGCATTAAGACATTTCTGATTACAGCAAATCCACTTTTCCTAGCATCAAACCTCTCATTCTCCCTCTTTCATTTTGGCTCCTTAAATTTGGTTCTATTCCCCAATCAATGTTCCTTCTGCTTTCACCCCTTTTAAAATAATTGTGAAGCTCCCAGCCCAGATTCTTCAACATTTAAACAACCAAAAATCCTTGTTGCGCATTCTCTGGCTATACACACTTCACTGTAACATGAAAACTAAAACCTGGGACCAGCAGATGGCATCATAGTTACGTTGCTGGACTCCCAAGTAGTTGACCATCGTTCAAGTCCCAGACAAAGTGACTTAAAACTCATGCCAGGTGCATGTGTGTGTGTGCCCAAAATACTGAGAGGAGAATAGATTATGGCATGGCCATCCCCCATGGGGGAATTTCTCACTTTCTATCTCTCTATCTCTCTCTCTCTGTCTCTCCAGTGAGTGCATGCACCCTCTAGCAAAAATCTCTCTAAAAAAAATTAAAAAGAAAGAAAACAAAAATCTTACATTTCTTGTTAGGCAAATAATACTTCTGAATATATTCCCTGGTCATATTTTATCAATGGATATATTTTTATCATAATCACATACCAGCTAACTTTGACATTTACAAACATGCATGGAATGGAAAAGTCTGGAAAGGACTACACTGAGCAGAACAATAGCATAGACTGTTTTCCAAAGTAAAAGTGAATGTACCAGATGGTGGAACAAAATGAGTTTTTAATCCACCTCAGCCCACATGTCTTTCCAAGTATACAATCCTTCCAAACCTGACTGGCTAAATATTATGCCCAATAGCTCACAAGATGATACATTTTCTACCTTCAACTCTTGGTGGATTAATGTTCAAAAGCCCTTTATTTGGATTCTATTATCCACTAATCTTTCTAAGCCTTACACATGCATGAGAATGAATTTCAACTATGTATTTTATTGCCCTGGTGAGAATGGAAGAGAAAAGTAAGAAGGGCTAATTTAGCCTACTTTACTTAAAATATTGCCTTTTAGAAAAGATAAAGAGTAATTGAAAAATGAAAGCCTTGAAAAGCTTCACTAAATTCAGAGGATGTTTCCAATGGAAAAATGTTGTAATGTCAACATTGTATTGAATAGATTATCCATCTGTGATGGGAAGCGGAGAAGTATATTATTTGTGGCTCAAAGACACATTAATTAATACTGGGCCCTTACAATGATAAGAATCTTCGAGTTTGTGAAACTACTGGGAATAGTTTGAGGGTCAGTATGGTAGACACATTTATACAACTTCAACAACCCTTACATCACAGTTGGTTAAAATAATGAAAGCTTAACTCTCATTTATGAAAGTCACCAATAGACCCAGGCATCTCTATCAGAGACACTTGTCCTGAGGGGATTGAGTAATTCAGGATAAGGGAGATTTTTAACACTCCATGGTTTCAGAATATGAAATATCCAATATCCTTGGTTGGAGCGGCATGAAAAAAGATAAGTAGTAGAGCATTGAAACTTAAATTCTTTCATGCACAAATGAGTTATATCATCCTTGCTCATATTTATTTGATCAAGCAAGAAGCAAGGTCATGCCTGGTTGAAAATGATAGAGGGATGAATATAGTCCTACTATGTGCCTAGATGGCACAGAGAACTAGAAATGCTGGTAGCTTGAGTGGAATTTAAAATATACTTGGTTACAACATGTTACAATTACTGGGAAAAATGGGTTTTTACCACAGGAATATCATGCTGCTTATTGGTCACATGTGTGGGGTAGACAATCAAGGCAGCTCTAGTTTCAGTAAGAGTTAGTAACAATGTACAAGTATGATTCAAGAGCCACAAAGAGACTACTCTACTTCTAAGAGCTTATCTTCTGACATAATGGAAGGCTATTCCTTATAGACACACTTTGTTAACTATTAATCACCTATATTATTATTAAAAACATTTAAGCATGTATTATCTGACAGAAAGTATGCAATAATTTTATATATAAGCATCCTGATAGTATCCATATCAGTCATATGTTATTTCTGTGCTGCAAATGAAGACATTAAAGCCTAAAGAAGTTAAGTAATTTGTTCAATGTCCCACAGCTAACAAATGGTAGAGCTATAATTTCAGGTGAATTCCATCTGGCTCCAAACAAAACACCAAAGTTAATCACTGAGATAAAATTCAAATCTATTTCCTGAGTAAAATAAAATCTTAAATCATTAGCACACAAACAAAAGAACTGAGCTCAAAATACTAGTGTTGTACCTTAACAAAATGGCTGCTTTTGGAAAATAGCCTGTCAATATAATTAAATACTAAAATTATTATTTCTTTCTAAATGCTATAGGGAGGAGAATGGAGAAGGGATTGCGGCACAACCATCCCCCCTGGGGGGCATTACTCTCTTTCTGTATCTCTGTCTCTCTTTCTTTCTGGTGAGCACACCTGGCCTACAGCAAAAACCTCTCCAAAAAAAAAACAAAAACCAAAAAACAATAAAACGAGCTCAGGGTAACCAGGTGGCATGGCAGTTAAGACAACTGGATCCTACATGGCTGACTTTACTTCATGACCTGGACCTGGCACTTTGAAAAACCACATTGGCAGCATGTGTGTATGTCGGCTCAAAATCCTAGGAGGAGAATGGTAGAGAAGGGATTTCGGCATGGCCATTCCCCTTGGGAGGATGATTTCTCACATTTCCCTCTGTCCTTCTCTGTCTCTCTCGGGGGAGTACGCATAGCCTATTAAAAAGAAACGAATAAATAACACAAACTCATCAACGAAAGTGAAAACAAAGATACTATATCAACATACTAACTAACCCTGATTTAATCATTTACATTGTATTTCTGTACTGAAAAATCATGTTTTAGCAATTGTTATGATAATAACTATTTTAAAAGTTTTGATTTTTTATCTTTAAATTTATATGTCCATTGTAATCTCTTCATAATATTTTATATGAATGTAGTGTTTTTTTCTATGAACATCTTTTATTGATCATATTTCTATAGAGCAATCAAATATATGTGCCTAAATTTGTAATCTATTATTAATTAGCTGTCAACTCTATTTCTACTTTTAAGACATTTTAACTACAAATTTCTTCATCATAAATGTTTCTGAAACTTTTTGAATGGCAAATGCTGGAAGAAAGGCATGGTCCATATCAACTTCAATGTCATATACATATAAAGATACTTTTAGTTGATAAATACATTTTTTGTTAATTTCCATGAGGTTTTTAAAAAAATAAAATATTAACACAATTATAAAATCAAGTGGTTACTACTGGAGTTAGAATAATTCAAAGTTCATCTGCATTTTCATTACCTTCTTCATCTATATAGTTTTGAAAAATGTGTATGTAATCATTATATGTTCCAACATAATTGATTTATGTTCTGGAATATCACCAAAGCTCTGAAATAGATAATGTAAATTTTCTAAGATCATATTTTGTGTCTGTCATTAATGCTGAAAATTATTGGATATTGGATCTGTGGCAAAGAGAATATAAAAGAGAGTCTATTTTAAATAATCACAGATCTTTTTTTTTTAGGTATAGTGAAGTGGGGAGTTTATTAGCAAAGTGGGGAATAACAAAGCAGGGAGCTTATTAAAGGAGAGGGAAGGAAAAATACAGTTCCCAAGAAGGGAGGGGTCCTGGAAAATGGGTTGCCAAGGAAGAACTGTGGCAAGGGGTTTTTATTTGGGTCAGGAAGGGCTTTGTCCAGACTTAGGTTATAGGTGGGGCTTGTGCACACATTCCCCTCCTGGTAGGGGCACATGGTGAGTGGATCCAATTATTCTCTTAATTTTGGAATGGATACCAAGGTCAGGGGATTCTTTGTCTATCTTTGGGCCATGAAAACCATTATCTTATCTTCTTCGTGGAATGTAGTGTAACATGGAAAAAGCCTTTGTTTTAGGTTTAGGTTAGGCTACCTAGGTCAATCACTGAGCCACCACTGTCTACATTTCAAAACTTTTCTGTGCCATTTTTTGACTCCATTTTGGGCCCATACCCTAACTGTATTTTTAGGGTCCCTGTCTCCTACCTCATTCTCCCATCTGCAGAGGAATCCCTAACTGCTGGTAGGGGCACAAGGGTTGAAGGCTGTTCTGACTTCTTCCTACTGAAATTGGGCAATGATGGGGGGACAGCAGTTAAGGATCCTCTACCAGAGGTCTATCTAGAGTCCCGTGCCAGAAATCACAATGGGTGCTCACTGGAGACATCCCAACCACCATTTGTAATTTGATATATTCTAAAAGAGAAGAGCAGTTCATTACAATAATGAAGTAATAAAGAAATATACCTATTTCTAGTGTATATAGGACTTAAAGTTAATATCCAGAATTGTGACTGGCTTCATAATATTAGTACTAATATTAAGCTATATTCTATATACATTCTAATAATTACAGATCTCTACAGCAAGCTAATTATACCCCAGGACAGAGAAACAGCCTGTCAATGTTTGTATATGTGCCTGGTATATACAAGGAAACCGCAGGACATGAACTCAGGACCTTCCCATGTTGGCCTAACATTGCAGAGCATTCTTTTACCAGTGTATCATCTGTTTGATTTATAAGGAGACATATTCTAGACAGCTACTCTGTTCTGTTCTTATCCTCATGATGTGATTGGAACTCTGCAAAATGCCCACCATATATGGACAATGGTCCTTAGACCTTCATATTATCAGCTGAATAAACCTCTATTTGTATAAATCATTCAGTTTGGGACATTTTCTGTCATAAGCCTCAAAAACAGATCAGAATAAAGTACTGGCATGACTGGTGGGACAGCACAGTACTTCATTCTCAAATGTTGCATACAAGATTCTCACTAATTACTTAGCCAACGATCCTCAAAATTACCAATGGCATAGGGAGCAAAAATGAATATTTTGTATGTTATAAACATGGATTAAACTTTGTCAGGATGAAGTAACTCTGAGATGATAGAATTCACTACGGATCTAATAATAATTTTTTCAAATTTAGAATGGTGGAAATCTGGGACCAGCACATGGTGTGGTTGTTAGGGGTGCTGGACTCCCATATGGCTGACTGTGGTTTAAGTCCTGGACCTGGTGGCTTGCTTTCTCACTATCCTTCTCTCTCCCTCTCTGTCTCTCTATGGTCAAATCAAAATTAATAATAATAATAAGTAAACTTAAACAAAATAATTATTTTTTAAAAATGGTGAAAATCTTTACAAAATTTCTAAGAGTTTAAGTCAATAGCAAATTTAAAATGATCATCATACAGAGTAAATTAAAAAAGCATAAGCTCTGTTAGAGGACAAGGGATTTACTATAGAAATTAGCATTATACAATTGTGGAAGATGCTGGGCAGTGAAGGTTTAAAATAAAAGTGACAGAAGTAGGAGTTACTAATTACAGAAGCCAGAAAGTGAAGCCCCAATGTGGGATGAGAGAGTGCATGGTGAAGAAATCTATGGGGATATGCTACTTCTGTGGGTTTAAAAATGCTATTGTTCAACAAAACACTCAGGAAGAAAAGCTAAACATAGCAGAGTAGAGCAAGGATAGATTGGAACCTATTGGAATCTTTGTGTTTGTCACCATATCTAGCAATGCCTATCTTTAGAGAATACTGGCTACTGGTTCTACTCTGCTTTTTAAATCACATGAAAATTTTTCTTTTGGGAAACAATAACACAAAATTATCTATTTGATAATATTCCACAAATCACTTTTGTTCTCTTCAGTATTATTATTGCACACTATACTTCACTTGTCAAATTTTCTATTGACCTAAGTTGAAGTTCATTGATCTTTTTTCTTCTGTGGAGTTCAGTCTGCTGTTGACTTAATTTAAAGAATTTTGAAAATTTTTCACTATAGATATTGTATTTTTCACTTTCAGAATTGCTATTTCTTCTGTTTGCAAAGTTTAATATCACTCCTGAAATAGCCCATATCTTTGTACATTCTATGTATCTTTTACTGTAACATCACTGATTTCAATGTCACTTCCAATGCCAATTCCTCAGCAATATTCCTAGTGGAGGGTAGTTGGACAACTGACTGAGTAATTTAATTTCGTATTGATATTTTTCTTGATTCCAATCCATTACATAAATCAGCTATACTACAATTTTGAACTCTAATTTCTCCTCTAACTTAGCATTCCTACTACTTTTACCATTTATACCCACTCTCAGCCATATAATTAATTTAGACTGTTATCTGAATGTTTGAAAGAAACTGCTGCTGTTTGCTCACCTAAGAAAGACCCAACCCTCTCTGTAATTGAACTTACTGAGACACTTTTGCATCTATGCTTTCTTGATAGATTTGAAAAATTTTGATAGAATTTTAAAAATTACTATAATTATTTCATGATTTATTCTGTGTTGTTGGCATGGCTATGATTAAAACCAAAATAATATTCTACCTTACCCATTCATATTGATGCAAAATTAATGAAATATCTGCATGTAAAATTTAAATGTATATAAAAACAATAGTACAGCACAATAAAAGTCAAAATATATTTGATCACCAATTATTTATAAGTACGGTTCATTACAACAAAAGTATATTATTATATAAACTAATGCCAAAAAGCCATTGAAAATCTTCCTGACATCTCTAATAAAACATTCCAACTCAAGTAGAAATGAAAGAAAAATATTTAAACTTATAAAGGTTACATGATAAAAATTAAGCAAGCTTTATCCTAAAAGTTGAATTTCTGAAGTTACTTTCATTAAAAATCAAGAACTCAGAGGTACCTTCTATAACTGGTATTATACAACATCAATTTGAAAGATCTAACAAATTCAATAAGAAAATATAATTAAATACTCTGTATAAATATTGAAACAGAAAAGACATAATTATATTTATTTGCACATAATTTGATTTTTCAACTGGAAAACCCAAGAGATAATAGTGAAACAATATGAAAATTGAGTAACTTGCCAGGTTATAAGATGAAAATATAAAATAATTAACTTTATAAAATAATTAACTTTTCGTGATATTAGTGAGAATCATTTAAAAACTGATGTGGAAAAATAGCTCATTTGCCATAATGACAAAATTGATACAATACAAAAAGAGAGAAGTAAAACATTCAACAAACACAAAATGGAAAATTATGTGTTGAAGATAATATGTATGGTAATAACTTGGATTGAGACAATATACAATATATTCTGGATGGGAAAATTCATTTTGTATGTTATAATGATATACAATGAATAAATGTAAAATAAATAAAGTTTAATAAATAAAATAATAAATTTATATGACACTAAAGATTGACATGAAGAAGTAGGCCATTTATATGAAGTAAACTATACTAGCTTACTTAACGGCACACAAAGTGAAAAGTTTAAAACAGATATTCCATATCCCTGACTGAAAGACATAATGTAATAACACTCTCTTTCCTTCCTAAAATTCATACACTGCTTTCAAGATTATTGTGAAATAATATATATCTTACAGGAGAAAAACGATTTTTAACATAATATACAAATACAGTCAACTTACCTTTGACAAAAGAACAAAGGCAACTCAATGTAGAAAGAATAGATTAAAAAAAAATGGTGATCAAACAATTGGAAATTGTAAAAGGAATTCATCTGAAGAATAGACCTTATGCCTTTCAGAAAAATTAACTCAAAATAGATATAGACCAAGATGTAAAATGCAAAACTATAAAACTCCTAAAATATAATATAGGAGGAAATCTTGATGACACTGGGTTGGTGATGACTTATATACATCAAAAGCATAATCCATGAAAAAAATGTAAAAATAGGACTCTATTAAAGTTAAAGTAAAATAAAGTCTCCACTCGGTGAAAGGTACTACATATTGAAAATAAAAAGATAAGCCATAGACAGGGAAAATCTTTGTAGTACATATATCTGATAAAGCAACAGTCTCCAAACTTTTTGGTACTATGTGGACAAGTTTTGTGGAAGAGAATTTTTTCACTGATGGGGCAGTGAGGGACCTGGGGGATAGCTTCAGGATGATTCAAGCACATTACATTTAATGTGCACTTTATTTCTATTACTATTACGTTGTAACATATAATAAAATAATTATACAACTCACCATAATGCAGTATTTGCAGCCACTCCGCAGTGCTAGTATCACCATCTCAGCTTGATCTCAGATCATCAGGCATTAGATTCTCATAAACAGTGCACAAACTCCTTTACATGTGCAGTTCACAATAGGGTTCACGCTCTTACAAGAATCTAATGCCATTACCGATATGACAGGAAGTGATAAAGGACTTGTATATAAAATATACAAAGACCACTTAAAATTCAATAAGAAAACAGAAAACCCAATTTTAAAATTGGCCAAAGATCCAAAAATATACTAAAACAAAGAAATTATTCAGATGTCAAATAAGCATATAAAAAGATGTACGACATCATAGAACAGAAGGGAATTTCAACCAACAATGAGATACTATAGTATTACAATACATTAGAATGGCTAAAATTCAGAACAATGATGACATCAACTGCTAGCAAGAAGGTAGAGTAACAGGAACTCTCATTCATTGCTGGTGGGAATGAAAAATGGCACAAACACTTTCAAAGAGAGTTCATCAGTTTCTTTCAAAACTTAACATACTCGGGACCAGCAGTTAGCATAATGGCTATGTCACTGGACTCCCATGTAGTCGACCGCGGTTCGCGTCCTGGACCCGGTGGCTTAAAACTCACACCAGGCACGTCTGCGTACGTGCCCAAGATCCCGAGAGAACAGAGGAGAAGGGATTGCGATGTGGCCATCCCCCCGGGGGGTCATTTCTCGCTTTCTGTCTCTCTGTCTCTGTCTGTCTGGCAAGTGCATGCACCCTATAACAAAAACCTCTTCAAAAAAAGAAAAAAAAAACTTAACATACTCAATATACGGATGATCAAACAATCACATAACTTGATGTTTTACCACAATGAGCTGAAATCTTATGTTGGCACAAAAATCTGCACATGAATGTTTAAACTTGGAAGCAAACCAGAATTCCTTTAATAGGTGAATTTGTAAACAAAAGGCTACATCTATACAATGAAACATTTATTTAGTAGTAACAAGGAATAAGCCATCAAGACATGAAAAAGATGTCTTGAAGGAAACACAAATAAATGCTATTATTAGTAAAATAAGTCAACCTGAAAAGGTTATATACTTTTATTATGGCTATAGGACATCCTGAAAAAGTGAAAACTATGGAGAGAATAAAGAAATCAGTAGTTACCAGGGGCTTGGTGAGAGGGAAAGATGAATACGTAGAGTACAGGAAAAATTCAAGAAACTATCTTTTATGATAAAGTAATGGTAGACACGTCATTATACATGTGTCAAGACCCATAGAATGTACAATGCAAAAATTGCATGTACACTATGAACTTTAGTTAATAATAACATATCAGAATTGGCTCATCAATTATAATTGTAATGATGAAATCTATGCAATTTCTTGACAAAGCAGGAATAAAACTCATAAGTAATAGTCAGTGCCTAAAAAGAGTAAACAACTAAGTACTCTGCTAAGAGACATTTAAAAATGAGAGTAAACAAAATATTTTAATGAATAAGGACAACTGGATAGGTGTAAAGGGTGAGAGGTATAAGCAATCTCTGTCCCTTAAAATAAAATCCACTAATTAAAAAAAGAAATGGAAGGAAGATATGTTTTTTTAAATATTAAAAATCTTTGAAAAGTTTCACTAACCAAAGTAATACGTATTTGGTATACTCATTTTAAAAATTAAAGGAACAAAATGGATCATTTGGAAATATATTTGTTTATGGAAATATCATATGTGACAATTTTTCACTTTAATTCATGAGTAAAAAGTTACTTATTTAACAAGTTGTACCAGTCTAATTGATATTTCCCTTAAGGAAAACAATGTTTATAATTCTATCTCAGCATATAAAAAACTGTCATCAAGACTAAATTTTGTAAAATAAAAAATAATACACTATATACCAGTTAAAATAAACTACAAACTAAACATCAGCAAATGAACAAAAACATAATGAAAAGCTCCAGTACTGGATATATTTTTCAACAAACTTAACTTTAACAATAATAGTACAGTACAAAGGACCATTAAAATAATTTTTGAAAATGGAAGGTGGGGGAAATATTTACAATGTTATGACAGCCATAATACCATCATCATCATTAACCACAAAGCTAGTACAGTTGATAAACGTGAGGGGAAAAAAATTCACACACGCAAAATGTGCCAACAATGAAAATAAGCAAGTTCACAGAAGAGAAAATGCTAATTGCCACAACATATTAAAAGGTATTCAACCTTACCAGAAGTCGGGAGATTTAAAGTACCTTCAATTTTCTCTGATTAGATTTGCAAAAGTTTGCAAAAATTACATTTACATCATTCAATGCTGGTAAGAGTGAGGGATAAGAGAACATTTTCTGATAGCTTTGTTAAAGTGTAAATCCTATGCCACACAATTTTCCCAATTAAAATACACAATTCAGTGGTTCTATTTATTTCTGATGAGAATGGCGCATTAGTTGTTTATCGCCTCAGTAACAAATGATCACAAGCTTAAAGCTTTAAAACAATACAAATTTGTTATCTCATAATTCTGTACATCATTAGTCTGGCCTACATAGGCTGATTCTCTGCTCCAAGTATCATGAGGCCAAAATCGAGGTGCTGGCAGCACTGTGTTTCTTTTTTGAGGTCTGGGGCTGATTTGGAATCCTCTCCTACCTAAGTCGAATTGTGGACAAGATTCAATTCCTTTGAGGTTATTGTAGGGAACTTCCCATTTCCTTGTTGGAAGTCCTTCTCAGCTTTTTTGGCCTCCATCCATCTTCAAAGCCAGCAACAGCAGGTACAGTCATTCTCACTGTTAGAATCTCACTGACCACCTCAGATCCTCCACTTAACTGTTTCCTGATTTTTGTACCATGTCTCTGTGACTGACTCATCCTTATGCCTCTTCTGCATTGATCTACTTGACAATAAAGACTCTCTCCTTTACCAGGCTTTAGTCATGGCTCATCTGAGCCTTCTTGACTAGGCCTCAACTTTAGCAATGCTAAGTCCAGTTTTAGCAAAAAATTCTGCTAAACCAGTTTAGCAAGACTCTCTCTGCCTTTATATCTAAATCAAGTTCTTTTTAGTAATTTTCCTTTGACCAAATCCTTTATTTTGCTAAAATTCTATAATTATTTTTAGGGTTTTTTTTGCTGTAATTTTTTTATTTCCCATAGGCATGTACACTCTCTAGAAAGACACTGAGAGAAAGAGAACTCCCCAATGGGGCATGTTCATGTTGCAATCCTTTCTCTTCCACTGCTCCATCTTTTCAGGATTTGAAGCATGCATACACATTAACCTAACATGTTTTTTAAGCTACAGGGGCCAGGATTAAAACTGTGGGTGGACATGTGGAATTTGGCTATCAATCCATAGCACTTAACCACTATGTTATGGAAGTGTCCCTTCCATAATTTTAAAAATAAAATTTTACCTATAAATCACCAATTATCTTTGTTGTATTCAGAGTTGAGTTCAAGCTCTCTCTCCATTGTAATCGTCTTAATCTCCATTGCCATAATCTTTTTTTTTTTTTTGGAGAGATTTTCACTGTAGGGCGCGTGCGCTCGCCAGACAGACAGAGAGAGACAGAGAGACAGAAAGCGAGAAATCACCCCCCAGGGGGGATGGTCACGCCGCAATCCCTTCTCCTCCATTCTCCTCTCGGGATCTTGGGCACTCACGCACACGCGCCCGGCGTGAGTTTTAAGCCACCGGGTCCGGGACACGAACCGCGGTCGACTACATGAGAGTCCAGCGACATAGCCATTACACTAACTGCTGGTTCCCCATTGCCATAATCTTGAAAAAGAAATTTTCCTTGCGGTCTTTAAAAAGTATCATATATATTTCTTTCTTTTTTAGCTTTTTTTTTTGATAGATTTTTGCTATTAGGGCACATATGCTCCCTGGAGAGACAGAGAGACAAAGCAAGAAATTACCCCCCAGGGGGGATGGCCCAGTCACGATTCCTTCCCCATCAGCAGGCTAGCCAAGGCTTGTTTCTATGATAATGATAGGTTATCAAACAGAATGGAAGTGCATAGGTCTCTTGAGGTCTAGGATGGGTATTGGCACACTTTTCTTCTGCTGAATTTGTTGGTCAAATCAATTAATAAGGATGGCCCTGAATGAAAGAATGGAAAAATAGACATCATATCTTAAAGGGAGGAGCTCAAAAATCACATTGGAAAGAACCAGAATACAAAGATGAGTGGAAGTTGAAGGCCTTGTTACAATTAGTCTACACTACATTAAGGAACTGGTAGTTACCTTTAAGTAATATGGCTTTAAAAATTAAATCTTTGTTAACTCTAATTTGCATAGACTTCTGGGTATGGTATTCAACTGTGTGTGATGGTGCTTTTTACTGAAATGCGTGTGGACTTTACTCCAAGCATAACTAAGTTGTTGGATTGCTTTTTTGTAAAAACCATAGGAACTAGAGTACTCGGGTTCTTGAAGTCAATAAATTTAAGAGGTAAGCCTCTGGGAGCAGATTGCATAGGTTCGAATCTAGAATGTCATTAACTAGCTTCCTTACATTGATAAGCATTATCATCTAGAAAATGAAAATAATAAAACTAACTAACTAACACATAGCAGTTCTGGATTAAATGTCACACTACAATAAAAGAATGTGGCAAAATGCAATGTAGGCACTAAATAAGTTATCTAGTATTATTATTCCCTTAATGCTTAGCATTAATAATACTGTAAAAATGCTTTTCTCTCATCAAAAGTGTAGATTGCTGGGAACCAGCAGTTAGCGTAATGGCTATGTCGCTGGACTCCCACGTAATCGACCGCGGTTCGTGTCCCGGACCCGGTGGCTTAAAACTCACGCCGGGCGCGTGTGCGTGCATGCCCAAGATCCCGAGAGGAGAATGGAGGAGAAGGGATTGCGGCGTGACCATCCCCCCTG